>NC_086448.1:746230498-746282998 GCF_028390025.1 Pseudophryne corroboree | reverse complement strand
TCACCTCCAAGGTCTTTTTAGAGTCCAGATCCACAGACCAGGACTGCAACCACAGAATCCGGCGAGCCAGAATGGACATAGTAGACAATATTTTAACTCTGCAGTTATAAAAAAAGTCATCACGAAACCTGGACGGGACCCTGAACTTCCTAGCTCTTACCGTCCAATTTCCCTCTTGAACACTGATTATAAATTGTTCACTAAAATCCTCTTTGACAGGCTCAAATTTGTCATTCCAGACATAGTCCATACTGATCAGACCGGATTTGTATGGGGTAGACAATCCGTTAGTAATATACGGAAGGTTTTGGCTGTTATACAGGGCCTTCAGTCCTCCGGGGACACGGACACCAACGTCCTGTTATCCCTGGTCACATGGGACCACCTGTATGAAACACTACGGCGGTTTGGTGCCCCTGACGACTTTGTCTCATTAATTTCCCGTTTATACGAGTCCCCGTCTACTCAAGTTTTAGGGAATGGTGTCCTTTCTCCCCCTTTTCTTATTCAGAGTGGCAAACGGCAGGGTTGCCCCTTATCGCCTTTGCTCTCTGCTTTAGCCCTGGAACCCCTTGCTGTATCACTGAGAAATTCTACCAGGTTTACAGGTATTCGGATTAAGGATACCACAGTCAAATTGTCGCTATACGCGGACGATATGCTCCGCTTTATTTTGCGGCCTCTCACCTCTATCCCCAAAATTGTCTCTTTAATTGAGATATTTGGCTCATTTGCGGTGTACAAAATTAAGATCTCTAAATCCGAGCTTCTTCTTCTTTCAGGTGATTCCTCCCTTTTCTCTTCACACCCTGTCTTGTCCCGATTTCCGATAGTCCAGAATAGCCTTCGATATCTAGGTGTTTATATCCCCACTTCCCTTGCAGATTTGTATACGGCTAATTTGGGTACTATATTATCGAAGGTAGCTAAAATTCTTACGGATTGGACATCACTGCCCTTGTCACTAATGGGTCGAGCAGAAGTCATTAAAAGTGTAGTCTTTCCCAAGATCTTTTATTTCCTCCTTATGCTCCCCATTGCCCTCCTTGGTAAAGATGTACTTTTTCTTCGACAGCGCTTCACTAAATTTTTGTGGCCGGGTAAAAGGCAGAGAGTCCCCTATGCTAGGTTACAATTATTGCGTGAGGAAGGCGGTTTGGAAATCCCAGACCCTGTTATATTTAGTAGGGCCGCGATGTACCGTTATATTACGGATTGGCTCCTGGACAGGTCAGTATTTATAAACTTGTCACTTGAACTTGCTATCTTTCATCCCTTCTCCCCTGCAGCACTTCTTCACACACCTAATCCCCAACTTCCATCTGAGATTAAACATAATGTCTTATTTTGGCACACTTATCAAGCATGGCAGACTACCCATATTAAAGCTGGTAGACGACCTGACGCTTCTCCTCACACTACATTTTGGGGCAACCCCTGCTTCCTCCCTGGCCTTGATAATGCACATTTCCAGAGTTGGAGAGAGAAGGGGATTGCTGCTATCAGAGATATCTATGACCCAGGGGGTACTTCTTTGTTGCCTTTTTCGGATCTCCAGTTAAAATATTGTATTTCCCATCGGGAATTCTTTATGTATTTACAAGTGAGACATTTTGCTCAGTCCCAACCCTCCTCTATGCCCTCTGAGGCCACCACGGATCCGCTACGTACATTAATGGTACTCACCAAAGATTGCCCTTACCGTCTTAGTTACTTCAGGTACACTTTTAGGGTCTCTTATAGAGACTGGCTCTTGGAGACGGCGTTGTCTTCTTGGTCCAGAGATATTCCCAATATGGGATCTAGTGCTGAGCTGTTGGATAATATTATGCCCGCCTTCAGATTTCTGTACTCAGCCTATTTACAAGAGGTTCATCTAAAAACACCCTCCAAAGAGCACATATAGCACCCAACCAGAGAGCGCACGTGGTCCCAGATGATGATGACTGTTGCATCAAATGTGCAGTGAGTAGCACCACTTTGTATCACAACTTATGGTCCTGTCGGAAAATATCTCGATTTTGGCACAATATGGTTGATTATCTTAACTGTACCTTTCAACTCCAGCTAGTTAAAAATCCGATGGCACGTTTATTTCTCGATTTTAGAGAATGGCCCTTAGGGCCAGAGGAAAGGAATATTGTTCCGGTGTTGTCAGTTATTCTGACAATAGCGAAGAAACAAATCCTTAATCATTGGATCAAACCGTTTACTAATGGCGGTTAAACATATGACCCTTGTGATTCTCTACTTCGAGAGACGTTCCTCTCTTACTGATATAGAATCAGGGGTTAGACGGTTTGCCAAAAAATGGGAAAGGTATATCGATACTCTGGACCCTGCAGTACAAGAGTATATTTATAAACTTTTTGAGACCACTAGATGGTGCCTGTACAGACAACTTGATGGTGCTTCTTAAATTACCTGTGCCTATTTCTTACTCTCTCTCCAGAGTTTACTGTTGCTCTTTGAGCCATGACAATACAATTTATTATGTTATGTTTTGTACTATGTCTGATTTTACAAGTATACCGAGCTTACTCTCTTCCTGATGCCGCTTAGTATGCTCATGTACGGTCTCTAGCCAGTTGATTTCCTGGATATCTCTAGCTGCTACTCATTCCTGTTGAAGTTATACTTGTCTTTGTCTTGTCTTTCCCCTCATGTCTTCCCCTCCCCCCTCCTCGTTTCTCCCCTTCTCTGACCTTTTATGGGTATTTATATTATTTCTGGTTATGTCGACTGTTAGACCACTGTGTAAGCATTTTCTTATTATAACTGATGTCTGACACATGTATGGCCTATACAAGTTATCGATTTGGCTCAAGACTATTTTTTCTTGTCATAACTACTGTCAGGATATAAGTTTATACATCTGCTGTTTTTCAATTATTCCTGACATAGCTATATACTGCCTTTTTTAGATTGTACAAGTCTTTTATCAGTCGTGTATTCCTGTTCATGAAGGTCCTTTATGTTGTTGTATTTTTGAAAAAACAAAAACAAATAAAAATGGTTGATTTTTTTTTTTTAAAAAGGAGTACTCCAGTGACCCCTAGTGGATGAAAAAGAAATAACTGCTTCATGTTCTTTCACTCCTCTGCAACACATTGACATGATAGGACGAAGCTGCTTCTTTAACAGAGTAGGTACATAACAACTGATAGTGTTTTAGAATGCCTTAAGAATGTAAGCTCTCATGAGCAGGGCCCTCTTCCCTCATTTGCTTATCCTTCTCTTACTTAAACATCCTCGACGGCACCTAATCCATACCGCCCATCTTTTGAGATGAATTTAGAGAGACAATGGCGCGCGTGCCTGAAAGGGGTGTGGCCTATCCAAAAGGGGCGTGGTCATGTGATTCACGCCCTCTTTTACAGTCACTGAGGGGGGAAATGGCCAGCGCTCTGGGAGCTGCTGGCAAGCCCCTCTCCCTCTTTCACCTGTAAATAGACTGCCCGCATGTGCACAGCGTCTATTCACTGCTGCTCTGCTAAGCAGGGCAGCGATGACAGGAGCCTCCCAACTGCCCCCCCCCCACCGCGGGACACTGCGACCTGCGGGTGGGACAGCGGGACAGTCCCAAAAAAACTGAACTGTCCCGCGAAAATCGGGACAGTTGAGAGGTATACCTAATCCCACGGTTTCTGCCACCGTGATACTTATGTCAGTGTCATCTGCTGATGCAGCTATGTTTATTTACCCTGTACTTGTCCTATATTGTCTTCAACTGTAAGTCACTATTGTCCTGTTTTGATTTTTCATTTATGCACCCTGTAATTGGTCGCTGCGGATCCCTTGTGGCGCCATATAAATAAAGGATAATAATTATAAAAGTGTTGCAGATTTGCTTTGCAGTAAGACAAACAGGAATATTAAACCCAGCTGCGTTATAAAGTTTGAGTACAGTAACAACTGAAGAGGAGGTTCTCATGTATGAAATGCAGCAGGCTCAGGGGAAGGTGCTCTCACAGAATTACATCACTAAGCAACAATTAATCTTTATTATTGTACGAAGGCTGAATGAGTCACTGAATATCATTCATGGAGAATTTTGCAGCAACCTTGAACATGTTTTACTGTATTCCGTATAAACACAGCCATGATCCCTAATGAGTATGTCAAAGAAAAACAAACCACCACATTGTGATTTTCATTATAAAACTAGCTATGGATGTACTATGCAAGGCTGCAGTGCAAGATCTGTGATTTAACTGCATGCACTGCACTCTGAGGATACAGCAACAAGGCAGACAGTAGTGAATAAAGACAAGTTCCACAAGTACAGCCTATACAGTATACTGAACCTATTTTATGTAAACAAAGAAAAATAACCAATACTTCAATTACCTGCGACAGTGCAGCAGGTGCGAAAAACGTTTTTATTTTGCAATTTTTTCTTTCATCACCCCTATCCAATTAACTCACACAAACCCCCCCCTCCATTTTTCGTGCACATATACATAGATCCCACGAAAAGCAGCGTACCTACCTATGAGTTTTCATGGCATTTATCGTGGATTATGCTTTGCGTGACTCTCGTAATCCCAAATACATGCCGGCATTGGGGAAAAAGGGCCGGCATTGGGGAATAAGGGCCGGCATCGAATTGGATAGCTCCCGGCGAATCCATTACCTCAGAAAATTGGATACCCCCCTATATATTAGTTTGGCACTGTATGCTTTAAGCTTGTTGTGTGTACTGGTGATAAAATTTGCATATTGTAGGTGGGGCGGAGCAAGTGCTCTGGGCGCCTGCGATTGGTGGAGGCACTCATTGACATAGGGCCACCTGTATTGGACCGAGATTAGCGGTGAGAACAAAATGTTACTCATCTCCATACAGAGGCTGTCCATGATATATACTGCAAGTACCTATTCCTGAGCAATATGCACTGAGAGAGTCTGAAATCAGACTTGTGTTACATATTGACTTTGTATAGCAGTGCAAGCTTCGCGTGTGGATAGACTCTGCTCTTCACTGATCTACACAGGCTACAGAGGTGGAGCAGCCTGGCCAGAATACCAGCTGCAAGGTAGGTGGTCTTCAGTAGATAACACTTTGCTTTTACTTTCATTTGTTGTGGAACTACAAAGCACAGCAGGTCAAGCAAGAGGGCAAACTGGAACTTGCAAATACAAAATGGTTGGATCTATAGGTTACATTAGTATACAGCTGGCCACAGAAAACACGGGATGTTTCATTATAATTATGGTACCTGGAAACATCTTAAGAGTATGGCCACTGCTCTGCACTATGTGATTGGCCCACAAATGTGAAGTCTCTTGTGGTAGGTGCACTACAGTTGCCTAAATACTGCCCGCCCTGAGTACTTATATGTACTATCAAGTCAGCTGCCCTCTCCCCTTCGTCGGCATTGCTTCATGCGCCCCTACTGTTGCATTTCCCCAGCAAACCATTCATGCCCCAGTACAACACTGCCCCTGATGGGGTTTTTTTTTCTCCCACATGACGGCCCTGACTCCTCCCCATGCGCACTTCAGCATCGGGGAGGAAGGAGAGTTAGGGTGTCATGGCTCAATGTTACACCTTTGATCTTTCCATCTTAAAACTAAAATCCAGAACAGCAGTGAGCTCCAAGGAGATGAATGAACAATTCTTATTCTGCACAAAATATATTCCCTTGCCCTCCCTGGAATATCGGTACGCCCATATACTCAGCGTTATTACATTTTGGCCCCAGAGCCTCAATTTTCTCTAGCTGCCGAGCTATAACAATATTTCATACCTTTATATTTAGCGTTTGCATGTCTAGCCAGTCTGAGACCACTCTCTGCCCTTCCCCCTCTTATATCCTTTCCCTTTCTTACCTCCACACCCTGCTCCCCCTCACTTAATGTGGTATTACTGATCACACCCCATGTGATGGCGCTTCTCACTTATTTGGATGAATGGTTCCAAATGGTTTTCACTTTATGCTGCTATTTCAAGTTTCTTTTTGCTTTTTTAAAAATGATCTACAATTCTAAAAATGGACACATATATCAATCAATCTGCTTGGTATATGGATGGACAAATTAGACTAATTATATATATATATATATATATATATATATATATATATATATATATACACACACACACACACATACAGGTTGAGTATCCCTTATCCAAAATGCTTGGGACTAGAGGTATTTTGGATATCGGATTTTTCCGTATTTTGGAATAATTGCATACCATATTGAGATATCATGGCGATGGGACCTAAATCTAAGCACAGAATGCATTTATGTTTCATATACACCTTATATACACAGCCTGAAGGTCATTTTAGCCAATATTTTTTATAACTTTGTGCATTATACAAAGTGTGTCTACATTCACACAATTCATTTATGTTTCATATACACCTTATACACACAGCCTAAAGGTCATTTAATACAATATTTTTAATAACTTTGTGTATTAAACAAAGGTTGTGTACATTGAGCCATCAAAAAACAAAGGTTTCACTATCTCACTCTCACTCAAAAAAGTCCGTATTTCGGAATATTCCGTATTTCGGAATATTTGGATATGGGATACTCAACCTGTATATATATATATATATATATATATATATATATATATATATATATATATATATATATATATATATATATATATATATATATATATATATATATACACATACACACACACTAAAACAAATCAGGAGAGCGCACTGGTAAATGTAAAATCATTCACTTTATATAGAAAAAAAGCAATATCCACATACATTGCAGTTAAAACTTCCAAGCTCAGTAACATTCACAAGACAGTCAGCGTTGTGCTCAGTCGAGCTGGAACTCTCTCGCCGGCTCCGGACCCGGCGGGTGACGTCACAACGTCCACAGCAAGTAGCCACGCCCAACGCGTTTCGACCAGTCTTCGTCAGGGGACTTTGACGAAGACTGTGATTGGTCGAAACGCGTTGGGCGTGGCTACTTGCTGTGGACGTTGTGACGTCACCCGCCGGGTCCGGAGCCGGCGACAGAGTTCCAGCTCGACTGAGCACAACGCTGACGGTCTTGTGAATGTTACTGAGCTTGGAAGTTTTAACTGCAATGTATGTGGATATTGCTTTTTTTCTATATAAAGTGAATGATTTTACATTTACCAGTGCGCGCTCCTGATTTGTTTTAGCACCAATACCGTTTGCTCCCTGGCTGGGAGCTGGATTGAGCAGCACTGGGACAATTGTTTCAAAGAGACTCTGGAAAACACGGACATGCAGCGCAGGGATTGAATATTGTTGTTTCACACACACACATACATATATGTGTGTGTGTGTGTGTGTGTGTGTGTGTGTGTGTGTGTATGTGTGTGTGTGTATGTGTGTGTGTGTGTGTGTGTATAAATATACACGACCGATGGATGATGCGCGCTCCCGCGGGTCATTATCGCCCCTCCCCTGTCGCCTGTGCATGCAGCACAATTAGGACATATCGTCCACAACTGCATGTACGGCCGGCCTTGGCATGACGTCACTGTACTATATCGTTACCGATATCGTCAGGTGTGTACGCACTATATCAGCTGCCTGGGAGTCAAGGAGAAACACTAGAAGATATCGCTCACGGAGCGAATTGTCTAGTGTGTACCCACGTTTAGTGCGGTCGGCAGATTGTAAAACACAGAAGTTGATAATGTCACTTTCCCACAGGTCTGGAAATAGTTGCAGTATAGCCAGAAATATTGTCACACATTGTACAAATGTTACCTACATGCCTGTATGTTCCGGCAGTCACGGGTGTGTTGGGCACTTCTAATGTCTATGCTAGTCTAATAAAGAGATTTATAAGTACGTACAAGAGACTTCACCATCATTTTACCCCAGTACATACTGCATGTTATTTACGTACCTGTGGGAGGTCATAAGAGATTATTCCATTGCCCTCGCAGCATTGGATTTTAGTTACAAACCGACTTTATGTGTGTGTTTATAATGCAAGTTGAGTTCATGTAATGACAATACAGGGAGGATTTAGAGCTTAATGCAAAGTAAATTCCCCATGGTGCAACAAATCTCAGCTAGATTTACTACTATTTTTATTATTCTTAATAAACATAGAAAAAAAGTGTCAGCAACGGTAAAAATAGGAATTTAATACCTACCGGTAATTCCTTTGCTCGTAGTCCGTAGGGGATACTGGGATGGATTAGTACCATGGAGTATAGATCGGGTCCATTGGAGCCTGGCACTTTTAAGAAATGTTCAGCGTGTGATGGCTCCTCTCCTCTATGCCCATTCACCAGACTCAGTCTAGGAAAACTGTGCCTGAGGAGACGGATATACTTTGAGAGAAGGAAAACATATAACAGCAGCGGTGAGGTAACGAACCAACACACAACAGGAAAGGATAGCCGCGCTAAGCAGAACAAAGGATAGCCACGCTAACCAAACCAAAAGGATAGCAATGCTAACTGAAACCGTAATATGGACAGCAACAGCAGACCCAACCAAGAACTTACAACCAGGTAAGCAGGAAACACGAAGCACTGAGGCGGGCGTCCAGTATCCCCTACGGACTACGAGGGGACTACGAGGGGACTATCCTAATTTCTCTAGCGTCCTAGGGGATACTGGGATGGATTAGTACCATGGGGAAGTCCCAAAGCTCCCAGAACGGGTGGCAGAGTGAAGGTCTTCACCGGCCAAGTTATCGAACTTATAGAACTTTACGAACGTGTTCAAACCCAAGTAGCCGCTCGGCACAACTGAAAGGCCGAGACACCACAGGCAGCCGACCAGGAAGAACTCACCGACCTAGTGGAGTGGGCCTGAATAGAACCCGGCAGTGGCAATGCTGCAGAAGAGTAGGCATGTTGAATGGTCAATCTGAGCCATCGAGCAATGGACTGCTTAGAAGCAGGACATCCAATTTTGGTAGCTTCATAAAGGACAAAAAGCGAGACAAAATTCCTGTGACGAGCTGTCCTCTTGACGCAAATCCTCAAAGCCCGAACCACGTCAAACCACTATCTGTTGATTAATGTGAAAAGCCAATACCACTTTTGGCAAAAACTGTGGGCGAGTCCTGAGCTCCGCTCTATCCTCGTGAAAAATCAAATAAGGGCTCTTACAGGATAAGGCCCCCAACTTTGACACGCGCCTCGCAGAGGCCAAAGCCAATAACATTCCAAGTAAAATATTTCAATTCCACCCTGTGTAAGGGTTCAAACCAGTCCGATTGGAGAAAAGTCAAGACCACATTGAGATCCCACGGAGCCGTGGGAGGGACAAAGGGGGTAATTCAGACTTGATCGTAGCAACAAATTTATTGGCAGTTGGGCAAAACCATGTGCACTGCAGGGGGGACAGATATAACATGTGCAGAGTTAGATTTGGGTGGGGTGTGTTCAAACTGAAATCTAAATTGCAGTGTAAAAATAAAGCAGGCAGTATTTACTCTGCACAGAAACAAAATAACCCACCCAAATCTAACTCTGCAAATGTTATATCTGCCCCCCTGCAGTGCACATGGTATTGCCCAACTGCTAACAAATTTGCTGCTACGATCAGGTCTGAATTACCCCCAAAGGGTGGTTGAATGCGAAGGACACCCTTCAGGAATGTCTGCACTTCCGAAATTACAGCCAATTGCTTCTGGAAGAATATGGAGAGGGCTGAAATCTGAACCTTAAGGGAGCCAACCTTAGGCCCATATCCACGCCTGCTTGCAGAAAGAGCAGAAAACTGCCAAGTTGAAAATCCACTGTAGAATATTTTCTACCCTCACATCACGAAACATATTTCTTCCAGATTCGGCAGTAATGCTTAGACGTGACCACCTTCCGGGCTTTGACCTTCGTCGTGAAAACTCTGGAGGGAAGCCCATTCCTGGCTAGAATTTCTCTTTCAACCTCCAAGCCGTCAAACGAGGGTGTGGTATGGAAGGTCGACAGGGTCTTTAGGTCAACAGGGTCTTTAGGTCGACAGGTCAAAAGATCGACATGAGTTTTTAATGTTTTTTTTGTGTCGTTTTCTTCGTAGAGTGACCGGGAAACCCAATTAATGCACCTCGCTCGGCACAGATTACCGTTCCAATCATAGTCCGCGTGGTTAGTTAAGTATGAAAAGGTTCAAAAAAAGAAAAATCGTGAAAAACTCACCCTGTCGACCAATAGTGGTCGACCTAGATAGTGTCGAGCTAGAGACCAGATCCTATCAAACGAAGCCGCAGTAAGTCTGGATAGACGAATGGGCATTGTTGAAGCAGATCCTTGAGAAGCGGTAGAGGCCAGGGCTCCTCTAGAGACATGGTCAGGAGGTCCGCATAGCAGGCCCGTCGAGGCCAATCCGGGGCAACTGCCTGAACTCTTTCCCTTTTGAGTCTCTTTAGAACTCTGGGAATGAGCGGGTTTGGAGGAAACGGGTATACGAACTGGTAAATCCATGGTGATGTCAGAGCGTCCACAGCTGCAGCCTGAGGATCCCTCGTCCTCAAACAGTAACGACGCAGATTCTTGTAGAGACGAGAAGCCATCAGGTCCATCTGTGGACAACCCCACCGGTGAACCAGTTGCTGAAACACCTGAAGGGGAAGGCCCCATTCCCCCAGATAGAGGTCGTGCCTGCTGAGGAAGTCCGCTTCCCAGTTGTCCACGCCTGGGATGAATATGGCTGAGATCGCCCTTGCGTTAGCTTCCACCCAGAGGAGTATCCGTGACACCTCTTGCATTGCGGCCCTGCTTCTTGTTCCTCCCTGTTGGTTTATGTATGCCACCGACGTGGCGTCGTCCGACTGTACTTGTATGGCCTGATTTTGTGGAAGATAGGAGGCCTGCAGAAGAGCATTGTAAATTCAGAACATTCATCGGGAGCGAAGATTCCTGACTCAACCACTTTCCCTGGAACGGAGCCCCTTGGGTCACTGCCCCCCAGCCCCGGAGGCTGGCATCCATTGTCAGCAGAGGCCAAGACTGGGTACTGAAACTTCGGCCCTCCACAAGGTGAGAGACTTGTAGCCACCATAACAGGGAGATCCGTGCTCTTGGCAACAGAGATATACTCTGGTGCATGTGCAGGTGAGACCCTGACCACTTGTCTAGTAGATCCAGCTGGAACGGATGGGCATGGAACCTGCTGTACTGGATTGCCTCGTAGGAGGCCATAATCTTTCCCAGTAGGCAAATGCAAAGGTGAACAGAGACCCTGCGGGGTCTGAACACCGAGCGGACCATAGCCTGGATTGTCAATGCCTTGTCAATGGGGAAGAACACCTTCTGACACCCCGTGTCCAGTATCATTCCCAGGGACTGAATCCTTTGTGATGGTTCCAGGTGAGATTTCTATAAATTTAGGAGCCGACCATGATCCGTAAGAAGACGAGTAGCCAAGTTGATGCTGTTCAGCAGACTCTTCCTGGACACCGCCTTTATCAGGAGATCGTCCAAGTAGAGAACTATGATGACTCCCATCATGCGGAGTTGCATCATCATCTCCGCCATGACTTTTGTGAATACCCTTTGGGCTATGGAGAGACCAAAGGGTAAGGCCTGAAACTCAAAATGGTGGTCCAGAGCAGCGAATCTGAGATGAGCCTGATGAGGGGGCCATATCGTGATGTGTAGATAGGCATCCTTAATATCCAGGGATACCAGGAATTCCCCTTCTTCCAGACAAGAGACCACCGCCCTTAGAGACTCCATCTTGAACTTAAACACCCGAAGATACGGGTTCAGAGATTTGAGGTTCAAGATAAGCCACACCGAACCGTCCGGTTTCGGTACCACAAACAGACTTGAATAAAATCCCCTGTTGTGTAACAGAGGAGGTACTGGAACAATAACCTTTGTCTGTAGTAGTTTTTGAATGGTGTCCTGCAAGGTACAGGTGAAGCTGGTAAACTTGACTTGAAGAATCTGAGAGGAGAGGGTGCTTGAAATTCGAACCGGTAACCCTGGGATATGAGGTCCCTCACTCACAGGTCCCGGCATGATTTCGCCCACACATGGGCGAAGTGTTGAAGTCGATGCAGTAAAGTCAGGATCTCGTCCTGAGGTAGCGTGTCAAACCCCTCTACTATATTATCAGACCATTTTACCATGGCTCTTGTAATCCAACCGCAAGCAATGGTACGCCCATTGCGGCATAAATTGATTTGAGTGTAGTCTAAATTTTACGGTCAGCAGGGTCTTTGAGAGAGATAGCATCAGGTACGGGCAGCACAATCTGACGTGACAGCCTGGACACTGAGGTATCCACACAGGGGGGAGGGTTCTCCCACACCTTCCTATCCTCAGGTGGGATAGGGAAAGAATTTAGCATCCATTTAGGGGTTTGAATTGTTTTCTCAGGATTGACCCAAGCTTCTCTAAAGAGTGAGTTTAATTCCTTGGAGACAGGTAAAGTGGCAGAAGATTTTGGTTTTATGTAAAAAAAAAATAGGATTTTAAATACCTACCGGTAAATCCTTTTCTCGTACTCCATAAGGAATATTGGGGACAGACTAGTACGATGGGGTATAGACGGCTCCAAAGGAGCCAGTGCGCTTTAAATTTCTTCAACTGGGTGTGCTGGCTCCATCCTCTATGCCTCCTCCTACAGGTCAGTTATAGGTAAAACAGCGCCTGAAGGAGAATGACATACTTGAGAGAAGGAACATAACAATAAGTGTGGTGAGATTTACAGACCAGCACACTAAAACATAACCGGGCCAGCAACAGGTGAACAGGTAACGCCTAACAGAGAACCTGCAGAAAGTCACCGCACAGAGGCGAGCGCCCAATATCCCTTATGGACTACGAGAAAAGGATTTACCAGTAGGTATTTAAAATCCTATTTTCTCTAGCATCCATAAGGGATATTGGGGACAGATTAGTATGATGTGGATGTCCCAAAGCTTCTAGAACGGGCGGGAACGTGCGGAGACATCTGCAGCACCGCATGCCCAAACTGGGTATCCTCTATGGCCAGGGTATCAAATTGTAGAACTTCACAAAGGTGTTCTTCCCCGACCAGGTAGCAGCTCGGCACAGTTGGAGGGCCGAGACTCCACGGGCAGCAGCCCAGGAAGAGCCCACCGACCTGGTAGTGTGGGCCTTCAGAGACTGTGGAACAGGTAAGGCTGCAGACGCAGAGTTCTGTTGGATAGTAAGCCTAATCCAACGAGCAATGGACTGCTTTGAAGCAGGGCAACCCTTTATCCACGCATCATAGAGCATGAACCAGGAATCTGTCTTTCTGATCCCAGCCGTCCTCCTGACATAGACTTTCAAGGTTCGCACTCATCCAATGCCTCCGGAGTAGTAGAAGTGTCAGAACTGGATGGAATCACAATAGGTTGATTCAAGTGAAACGCGGAGACCACCTACGGCAGGAACTGTTGTCTAGTCCTGAGCTCTGCTCTGTTCTCGTAAAAGACCAAGTACGGACTTTTGCACGACAAGGCCCCCAATTCTGAGACACGCCTAGCAGAAGCCAGGGCCAGTAACATCACTTTCTTCCACGTGAGGTACTTATCTTCTACCGTCGTCAGAGGTTCAAACCAGGAGGACTGTAGAAAGCGTAACACTACATCCCGATCCCAAGGTGCCAAATGGAGGTTGTATGTGAAGCACCCCTTGCATGAAGGTCTGAACTTCCGGCAAGAGAGCCAACTTCTTCTGGAAGATGGAAAGAGACGAAATCTGGATCTTAATGGATCCCAGACGTAAGCCTTTATCCACTCCAGCCTGCAAGACATGTAGGAACCTTCCCAAGTGGAATTCTGCAGAGGGATATGTGCGTTCCTCGCACCAGGAGACATATCTCCGCCAGATATGATGATAGTGTTTTGAAGTCACAAGTTTTCTGTCTTGCACCATAGTGGCAATGACCTTCTTGGAAAGCCCTTTGTGAGCTAGGATGTCCCGCTCAACGTCCATGCCATCAAACGAAGCCGCTGTAAGTCCGGGTAGACGAACGGTCCTTGTTGAAGAAGATCCCTTCTTAGTGGTAGAGGCCAAGGGTTCTCTACGGACATGTCCAGAAGAGCCTTGTACTACGCTCTTCGGGGCCAATCCGGGGCAATCAAGATTGCTCTCACTCTTTGATGCCTGACCTGCTTGAGCATCCTTGGGATCAACGGAATTAGAGGAAATAGGTAGACCAGCTGGCAAGGCCAAGGCGATGTCAGCACACCCACTGCACTCGCCTGAGGGTCCCTGGTCCGTGAGCAATAGCAGCGAAGCTTCTTGTTGAGGCGAAAGGCCATCAAGTCGATCTCTGGGCTTCCCCACCTGTCGATCTGTTGAAACACCTGAGGGTGTAATCCCCACTCCCCCGGGTGGAGGTCATGGCAACTCAGGAAGTCCGCTTCCCAGTAGTCCACTCCCGGAATAAAGATTGCAGAGAGTGCTCTTGCATTTCTTTCTGCCCAGAAGAGTATTCTTGACACTTCTCACATGCAGGCCCTGCTTTTTGTCCCTCCTTGTCGATTGATGTACGCCACGGCCGTAGCATTGTCCAACTGAACCTGGATCGCCCGATCCCGGAGTAGAGGGGAGGCCCGAATCAGAGCATTGTAAATTGCCCGAAGTTCCAGGATGTTGATCGGAAGGAAAGCCTCTTGGGCAGACCACCTGCCCTGGAACTGCACCCCCTGGGTGACAGCTCCCCATCCTCTCAGACTCGCATCCGTCGTAAGGAGGATCCAATCCTGAATCCCAAAGCGTCGACCTTCCAGCAGGTTGGAAGACTGTAGCCACCACAGGAGCGAAATCCTGGCCTGGGGTGACAGCCGAATCATCCAATGCATCTGAAGATGGGAACCAGACCACTTGTTCAGGATGTCCAATTGGAACAGTCTGGAATGAAGTCTTCCGAACTGTATTGCCTCGTACAAGACCACCATCTTTCCCAACAATTTTAGGCAAAGATGAATGGAGACTCAAGCAGGTCGGAGCACCATGCGAACCATTACTTGAAGAGTTTTCACTTTTTCCTCTGGGAGGAACACTTTCTGTGCTACAGTATCATCCCCAGAAACAGGAGCCGCTGAGACGGTTCCAGGTGGAACTTCTGCAAGTTGAGGATCCACCCGTGGTGAGACAGAAGTTGGATAGTGCGATCTATATGAAGCAATAGAAGCTCCCTGGAACTCGCTTTTATCAGGGGATCGTCCAGGTATGGAATTACGTTGACCCCCTGGACCCTGAGCTGAAACATAATTTCCGCCGTCACCTTCGTGAACACCCTCGGATCTGTAGACAGGCCGAAGGGTAACACCTGAAACTGGTAGTGATCGTTCAGTAGGGCGAACCGCAGATAGGCCTGACGAGGAGGCCAAATTGGGATATGGAGGTAAGCGTCCTTGATATCCAGGGACACTAGGAATTCCTGTTTCAGGCCTGTGATAACCGCTCTCAAAACATTCCATCTTGAATTTGAAAACCTTCAGGTAAGAATTCAAGGACTCCAGATTCAGAAAGTGTCTCACAGATCCGTCTGGTTTTGGTACTACGAACAGACTGGAGTAGTAACCTCGTCCTCGTTGTTGTAGGGGTACTGGAACAATGACCTGGGACTGGACCAACTTGTTGATGGCCAATAGCAACGTACCTCGCTTATTTTCCAAAGCTGGGAAGCTTTATTTGAAAAATCGTTGGGGAGGAGCACCGTCGAACTCCAGCATGTAACAAAGAGAGAAGGTCCCTTACCCAAGCATCTGGGCAGGAACCGTCCCAGATGTGGCTGTAGTGACGTAACCGAGCTCCCACCCAGAGATCCCCTTGGGGTGGGTGGGCACCGTCAAGCTGAAGTCTTTGCGGAAGCAGAACTGGTTCTGATCCTGAGATCCGGCACTGGCTGGTTTCTTAGGCTTACCTCTGGTGCCTCTAGCTGCGTGGGAGGCCCCCCTGGCCCTAGATCGAATTCTAGAGGACCGAAAGGACCGAGTAGATGGTCCCGGGTAGGTACGTCTAGCAGGCGGAGCTCCTGAAGGGAGAAACGTGGATTTCCCAGCAGTAGCTTTGGAGATCCATGCGTCCAATCAACCTCCAAAGAGCCATTCACCTGTAAAGGGAAGAGATTCCACATTACGTTTGGAGTCAGCAATCCACTGACGCAAGCATAGCAGAGGTCCTAGCATTAATATTGCCAATCTCTTTAAGGGAGTCACAGAGGACTCTTGCTGTGTCCTGAATGTGTTTTAGAAAAGTTACAGTAGTAACTAAGGTCATATAACCCGAAAGACCTTCCTGAATTTGAGAAGCCCAGGAATGAATTGCATGTGTCATCCAGCAACCAGCAATGACCGGTCTTTGAGCTGTACCTGCAGCA
Organism: Pseudophryne corroboree; assembly: GCF_028390025.1. Lineage (NCBI taxonomy): Eukaryota > Metazoa > Chordata > Amphibia > Anura > Myobatrachidae > Pseudophryne > Pseudophryne corroboree. The sequence continues at coordinate 746,266,730 of NC_086448.1, read as the reverse complement.
GTGTAGATAGGAAAATTGAGGCCACTCTAAAATCTATCTGCCGGGTCCTTTACTGTAAAGGAGCCCGGAGCAGGAAGTACCGCCTTTTTAGAAAGGCGAGTGACGGACATCCACTGCTGGAGATTCTTCCCAGAATTTTCTGCCTTCAGGGGCAAAGGGGAATGTATGCAGAAACCGTTTGGACATCTGATATTTTTTATCTGGATTTTTCCAGGCTATTTTAAATAAGTAATCCAATTCCTTGGAATGTGATTGTCAGTTTGTCTTGTGGGAGGAAAAATGACTGCTGAGTATTAGCATCCTCCAGGGGGAGCTTTAACACATCCCGAATAGCCAATATGAGGGGTTCAATACCCTGGGTAGGAGTGGAGTCCCCACTGTGGTCCACATCATCCCCATCACCCTGTATATCATCATCAGTATCTGATAGGAGTGCAGGTACAGCACGTTTTTGTGCACCTGTAGCAGACAGGGGGGATTTTTAGAAGTTAGACTTGCCACTGCTTGTTGCAGTTCCTGAGTTTTATTTGCATTTGCCGTGAGCTGAGATGACATATCCGACATCATAGTTTTGATAGCCCCCAACCAGGAGGGCTCTGGACTCTCCCCCACATTTCTATCAGCATTCTGATATTACTGACGACACTGCTCACATGATATTGAGCAAGATGAACTAGGGGAGAATCTAGCATTACAAACACTGCATAACTTCTGTTTTATCATATTAAATAAGAAAAACAGGTACAATACACATACAACACAGCCTGAAATACAATGCACGCCTGTCCTATTGCATGTGAGGAGACACAGGAGAGAGGACACCAGCGCACCCAACTCTGCACAGCCCCAGTGAGGCTGTCAGCGTTTTATATATGTAAACAACAGCGAGACTGTATTATGAAAAATCCCTCAGAGGGATGTTACTTGTGCACACTATAGCGGCTCTTCCCCTCTACACCCGGTACCAGTGATCCAGGGACTGTTATGGAGGAGCTGTTGAGGCTGCCGCTATGCAGAGGAAGGGGCCAAAACGCCGCCTAGCCCGCTCTCATGTAGCTCCGCCCCCCGCCATGGCGCCGGAGCTACTGTTTTATATTTATACTGGCCAGGTATCCCTATGCTTGTAGCCTCACATAAATGTTTGGTACAATGTATTTTAGCCAGTCTCACGGAGAGGCTACAGCGGGTCCCCCCCAGGAGGGACCCGTACGCCTCACCCGCGCTTCAGCCGCACAGTGAACCGGGACTACCCCCCTAGTGGGGACCCCGGCAAGTACTCACCACCGATGATCACCTTCAGGCAGCGTTAGGGCTGTGCGGCATGCTGCAGCTGCGACAGCCAAGGTGCCATGCCCCGCTGAACAAACAGCTTCTCAGGACAGTGGTCCTACAGCAGAGAAGCGGCTCTGCACCTCAAGAGGCCGGTGACCGTCTCCCCCCTAACTCCCACGGTGCAGATATGCTGTTGCCCAAACAGCATACCGAAAGAAATAAAACTTTAAAAGATATTGAAGAAAAACTCTGGAGCTTGCAGTGTGTGCATCCTCTCCTGAGGGCACTTTTTTCTAAACGGACCTGTTTGAGGAGGCATAGAGGGGAGGAGCCAGCACACCCAGCAGAAGAAATTTAAAGTGCACTGGCTCCTTTGGACCCATCTATACCCCATCGTACTAATCTGTCCCCAATATCCCTTACAGATGCTAGAGAAACAATTCTTACTCAGGTTCTGTCTCCTTATCCGGTATATTGAGGACTTCTCGAATAGAATAAATTAGGGCCTCCACACCTTGAGACAGAGTATTGTCCCCCTCCTTGTCTACCTCACCTTCATCCAAATCCGGCATGTCAGACTGAAGTACATGTGGGAGTGTGCGTTTATGAGAGACCATCAGGGGTGCTGAGGAGCCTGCCTGTGGTCAGCAGCACTGATTTAAAAAATCATCCACGGATTTCTTAAGGGTCTGCCTTTCTTGTCTGGCAGTAGCCAACTCTGTATTAATATTAGTAATCATTCCTTTGAATGATTCTAACCACTCTGGCTCCTGAACACTACTACCCTGTGAAGGTAGAGAACACTGTGTACAAAGGAGAGATCCCCCGAGTGAAGGGCAAAACTTTGTGCTGCATGAGGGACACACAGCCATTTTGCCAGACATTCTGATTCAGCAGAAATACACAGAGTTTAGAGAAATAATACAATACAGTGAAAAACACAGGACGGTGAAATAACACAGTAAACCCCAGACACCTGAATGGAGTGACACAGAGAGGAAGGAGACCAGCACACAATACCTCAGTCAAAGCAGTGCTATGCTGGGTATAATTCAGAGCCTTAGTAAGGCAGAATGTGGTAGAGCCACCTACAGTATATGCTCCCCCCCTTTCTATAAAACCCCATTAGTACCAGTACCATTGGTGATTCATCAGGGTCTGTGGGGGAGCAGCGCTTGCATGCAGCCTGGAAGTCAGCAGCAACTGGAAATGGTGCCTTTGAGCCACTGGTCCCGCTCTCCGGCTTTATTGTAAACATGTACAGTGTAAAATGGAGTTTAAAAACCCCTTTACTTCAGCGCCAGTGTGGGTGTTCGCAGCAGGAAATGCAGCCTGGTGCCCTGCGCCCTTATGCCGCCATTGTCACCAGGTACCCACTAACCGGGACCCCGGTGTTAGTACTCACCGCACTGCGTCTTTTTTGGCATCTGTTAGGGGTGGCAGCATGCTGCTGGCGTGTGCGCACGTGAAACAGCACCTTAGGAGCTAATCTACTGTCAACGGGGATACAAACAATTAAACCTATAGGAGGTTGGTTTGGACCCCCCCATGACACAGGCAGACTGGTGCCAGCCAGTGCTGCCTGAAAATAATAAACTAAAATAGAACTTTCTGGATCTCCAGGGAATGCACCCGGCTCCTTGGGCACATTTTTTCTAAACTGAGTCTGGTGGAGGGGCATAGAGGGGAGGAGCCAGCACACACTGAACATTTCTTAAAGTGCCAGGCTCCAATGGACCCGATATATACCCCATGGTACTAATCCATCCCAGTATCCCCTAGGACATTAGAGAAATACCTTTACAGCTACTTAGATTAGTACCCCCTACATATGTATTTATGTACATTTTTAAAAACCTAAATCAGCGCGGTTTTATATTTAGAATGATCTATTAAATGATAACACTCACGAATCACTATAGTAGGGAAAAAACATTTCAAACAACATAAATGAACAGGGCAGATTTCCTGCAAGGAACAATCGTTCTATTAATAATGATAACAAATGTAAAGGCGCTTACGTGTTCCAGGTGTACATGGGCCTGACTAGCAATATCGAATATAACATCTTTGACATTTCTCTCCTGGTTGCCTCGGATGAAATCCTCCTGTGACGCCCCGTGCTGCAGAAGAAAGTCAATTCCGTAAGTCAAACCGCAAGGGATAACGGCATTTTTTTTTCTTCCTAGCATCTCTTTGTCAGGAATGAAAACAGTGTACAACAAACAAAAGATAAATGTGGAACGCTGAACAGAGGACATGACCATCAGTATTGCTATGGCAATGATAATCACTTCACACTCTAGAACCCAGACAGAAAAGGCCAAGCATAATAACCACACACGTGCTATAAACACATTAGAAGTGTAATCAAAGGGAATTTATGGTACAGCAAAATAAAGTGTTGGAAGCTACAATACCTATTTGACCACATTATCGCCATCACAGGTTGGATGTGGCAGGGTAAATCTTGTGTTGTCCAGGACCAGATGCCACTTGGTAAGAATTTTGTAGAAGTTCTCTGTAAGGCAACGCTAGCTGAACCTTCACATACTATGGTAAGTATCTGTCAAAGTCAGAAAAATATCTCTATGCACACTACCATATTTGCACCTCACACAGGTCCGTGCTGCGCATGCGTACGCTCTCCCGTACGTGCGCATACTCACAGTCGCGGGCACCCGCAGGCGCATGGTATGCGTATTTACGGTAGAGTTTATGCGATCGTAGCGTGCGACTCAATCATTACATATTTTCACTAATAATGTAATTTGTAGATCATGGTCCCTTTGATAGATTCTGAAAGTTTGGTTAATATAGAATGTTTATGAACAGAGGAATCCCTCTTTGTTTGATACGAAGGGTCAGACAGGAGTAATACAGTGGTGTTTAGTATCCATCGGAAGAATATTTAATTAGAAATATTCCGGTGTTGGTTTGAAGCAGATCAATCGCTCGTGCGAATAGTTATGGACATAAGAAGTTTATGAACATTTACTTTATTTGCACTTTATTACCCATGCGGCGGGAAACCCAGTTTCCCTCCCACCTGAGCAGTTGGAAATAGTCACAGCCCACCTGTATGAATCAACCTATGACCTTTTGTTATAATGCGAAGCCGAATTCCTGTGTCCAATGAACAATGAGATTGTAGGGACCATTGAATTGTATTGTGTGTGGGGCATAAATAGGCAGGCCGACCGTATCCAGTTCACTCTCTTCAACGGTTCTCATTGCTGATAATCGGGAGCTGGATATCGAGGCGCATGCGATCGTTTCCCTTTGTGCGTAAGTTTTCTCTGTAATCATATTGTCTTACTGTGAGCCATCTCTCTCTCTCTCTACTCTTTCTCTCGTATTTTCCTTAAATTGTATTGTATTGTATTTCCTGTGTAGTTTATCTGGTTAGTTGGTTTATGTTATATTGTAGTGTATCATTTGTACTGTGATTCCTTTTGCAAGTATAATAGTTATAATACATATAATAGGTTTTGGACCCTAAGCCCAGGTATCTGTGTATTCTTTATAGGGTTAAGTATTCTCTGAGCGTCGGTGACGCCCTAGCAGCTTTGTAGTTAATCAGGTTACACCAGGTCGCACTTACACTCTGTCTCTACACTAAGGTATACTGTGTATCTCATCGTTAAAGGTATAGATATAAAAGGTTTAACGTTGTAAGCGTCTGCACCGCTGGTGATCTCCTCGTGGTCCCGAGCGTCCGCTACGCTATAGCGAATCATTACGTTAGTCGGCAGCCAATAGCGTGCCTGCCTGTGATCACTGGGCCGTAAGCGAACGTGACGCTTGAGCGTCTCGACTACGGTTGAGCGATCGCTACACAACTTGCGTACCCTTACGGTACTTCTTACGTAGATAGCGTACAGTGTTCTTAGACCTCTTAAAGTGTTTTATATACGATAAATATTTAGCTTTATCAATTGGCGGCTCGCCCGTCCTTCACATATCTGCACTAGGTAGATCAGCAGACATTATCCCTCAGCAAAGGGCGGGAGGTTGTATACCTCGTAGTGCTGACAGGATAAGCGTCTGCTTCGCTTAGGTAAAGAGTGCTGAAGGAATCCGGGAACCGGAGGTAAGAACAAAACGCTAGTGTCTTTTAAAAAACTGTTTATTTTTCTGTCTTGCGTACACAAGCACGCACACACATATATATCTGCATTTCTTTTTCTTTTTCATTTTCGTATATCACTCTCCTGTCTGCCAGTTTTATAGTTGATAGAAGTGCTAAAAGAGATTTGCCGTTATTTCATAGTTTAAGAGTAAAGGTAATATAGTTAAAAGATAGACAAACACACAGTTTTGCCTGGGAGATAAGGCGAAGTCAGTGTGTTGTGTGGTAGATGATCAAGGATCATCTACATTGATAAAAGTATAAATTGTGTTACGGTGGATCTTTGCTTTGCGTATACGTGTCTCTAACAAAGACTTGCGTACGCAATCCAAAGGCCGACGCACGCAGCGTACGTTACGCAACGGAGCGTCCGGTTACGCCCACGTAGCTCAAGTCACGATAAGTTGATTTTTAACGCAAAGCGATAAATAACGCGAGGCGAGAAATAACGCAAGTCTATTTTTGGGTGTCCGAAATTTTAATTAACAGATCCTGCTCCTAATTGGTAACACACCTGATCTGAAGAAAAATTTCAGCGCAGAAATAGAAATAGAAACAAAAGTGTACATGTGATGAGTGAGTGTTTTTACAATTTTTAAAGGTTGAACCACAAGAAAAGTCGAGTACTCGTGAGGTACATGCGTGTAAGTGACGTGCACGGTGGCTAGGGAGGCATCTCTGGTTAAATATACAATTTTGAGCATTAGAGTATAGCAGACCAGGAGGTCATACTGTAACAAGACCAGGAGGTCGTACTGTAACAAGACCAGGAGGTCATAGCAGACCAGGAGGTCCAGGTACAGCCGACAAGGAAGTCCGCTATACAGTTCACAGGCACAACACCGAAAAGGGTTGGTGCAACACCCATATAGGCCATATAAGCTCTGGCTGAAGGAATTCGCAGTCGTAAGTTTCGATTCCATTGGTCTTTCCGTACATAAGCTTAGTTGTTTGTGTACTGAACGACTGGACCGCACGTAATTGTGTACAGTAGTTAGTAATCTGACCTAATACCATTAGAGTAAAGGGGTCACAAACGCTATTTGTACACTCTAACGTGATTTGTGTAATTTTTTTATTTTAAGGGAAGTTTGCTGCTCACTCAGGAACTATCCAGCAACCAATAGTTACTGGAAAGAGTAAGTGTTCTTCGGATAACCCTCGCAGGTTCCAGTAAATAGAGGTTCAGGTCGCAGGGGCCCTAGGTCGAGTACGCCAGCACCATATCGGTGTGATCAGGTCGTATTGGTCGGCGTGGGCGAGTGAGTGGGGTACTCGGTAAACCGCCACCGTCAGCCTATTGTTGACATTTGGTTTTGCGTAAAGGGTTGGCTAAATAAAGCAACACTTTCGAACTATGGGGGCCACTTGTTCAGGTAGGGGGCGATCAACCTCGGTTCGGGTTGATTCAGTGGTCCGACCAATTGTGTCGGCCAGGTATATAATGTGTGAGAAATATGGAAGTCACACAGAAACTTTATGTGATGAATGGGAGAGAATGACTGTACATGACGGGGAGAAATTCCCAAGAGTAGGGAGCTTCAGCTCAGAAGTGTTACAAAATTTAAGGAGGAGGATATGTCTCATAAAATCAACAAAGAGACGAATCCAGCATTATGATTATTTACAGTTGTGGCAACAGGAAGGTGAGATACAGAGAGGTTTGGCTCAGGCGGCGGGTTCTGGCTCTAACAGAAAACTGATTGCCACGGCCCCACCGCCACCATACATATCAGGAGAGAAGTTGATTGCGGAGAAAGACGCACTAAGGTGTAACACAAAATCACTTAGTAACTGTGTAAATGTTAATGATAATGTTAACCCATTAACCCATGCAAGTATTAACCCGTGCAAGTTGTACCCTGTTTTGAACTTTCCTCAGGAGTGTGATCAAGAGGACGAATCGGCAACGATTTCAGCGCTCTCTCTAGCAGCCACCATAGCAGAGACCACAGTAGGCACAGCTCCACCCACGAGATTAGTAAAGGCCCCTAGCGGAGGGATAGGTGAGGTCGTATCAACTGGTTGCCTTGTTGACAGATGGGAAGGACCATACCAGGTCTTATTGACTAGCACTACAGCATTGAAGGTTGCTGAGAGAGAGACTTGGGTCCATTCATCCCACTGCAAGAAGGTTGCTGATCCAGAGAAGTCCCGTGATAAGGAACAGACGGTAGAGGTTGTATCACTGGAGTGTCTGTTCCAGGAGGACTGAGGCAGCACCTGAGCCTTGAAGACCGAGAGCTGTTGTCGACTCCCCACTCCCTTTTATTGTTTTTCTCCACTTCCCATCCCCTCTCCCTCAAATTTATTTTTCCTCCTTCTCATTCTTCTCCGTTTCCTCCTATAAGATGACTTGCCCCAAGAGACTGTGATCCGGATTTTCCTGTTGACCATGATGTTGACCAGAGCAGTCTGTTCCGGCGAGAGTACCATGGAGGTCGATAGAGGTTCTGGAATGGGTTCTGATGATAAAGATGGAGGCGTAGTTTTCCAAGATCAACCTAACCAACAAGCAAAGGCGAGTATCAGAAAACGATCCGATAGCATTGACCATAGAAGAAATTGTGACGGATTGTTAGCTGAAGAAAACTGTATCTGTAGGCTCTGTAACAATGTCATTGAAGATGGGTGCATTAAGAAATGCCAATCCAGTTTTAATATCCATATGGACCGGCATCCATTGAGTGACTATCACTCCTTAGTGGGTAATGTGTTAAACAAAACAGATTGTTGGGTATGCTCTCAAGTACCTCAAGGTCATAGCAAATCAGGGCTAGTACCATTTCCTTTAATGATAGGGGAGGTACTTGAGTTAAATGGTGGGAGACCGGTGGACAGGAGGTTTAATATCTCCAGCCCTCCTAGTTTGAAGTTCCACCAATACCATGTGGATAGGTCCCTATTATGTTTCAACATCTCCAATCCCAGAAAGCCGGGAAATTGGGAAGTGACAGAAAAAAGATTTCTGTGATTTCCACAAGTTGGCGCAAAGGAAAATGCAGCCAGGTGGGAACCTATGACTCGGGAATGGATATAACCCCTTAATCCAACAGAATGAACATACACAAAAACAACAATTGAGTCAAAGGCTTCCTTCGGCGCATGGGAAAAATTGAGGAATGATTGAAACTTTCCTCAACCATGTAGTATAACGTATTAATAGGCGTACCCCCACTCACGCTGCAATGAGGTGGGTTAAACTCATCAAGGTATCTTTAATTTTCTAATGTCAAAAAAAGGGTCTCAGATGGCGTACCCCAACTCACACGATAATGGGAATCTGGACTCCTATCAAGGTTTCTTTAAGGTGTCTTCTAACGATAGTTTATGCAGGTGTGTCCTCCATACGTGATGACATCATTTACATGCGGAAAACGACAAGAAAATATCCAATGTATAGAATTTTCTATACCATACACTATAAACTGTGCAATTATATATTGTTATAGTAATTGTATGTACCACCACTAAGTGATTCCTTCACCAGATTGTAAATGAGGCAGGCGTACCCCTCACTCACACAGAGATTAGATGTATAACTCGTATAAAGGTATCTTTGTGTTGAACGAGGGTAAAAATCTCATGGGCGTACCCCAACTCACACGTGAAGCAATGGATGGAATCTCATCAAGGTATCTTTATCTGGTCTTTATAACACACCCACACTCACACAGGGGTTTGATGTATGACTTCTAAGGTGTCTTTTTGTGCAGAGGGAAAGGATATGAATATCTCATGGGCGTACCCCAACTCACACGTCAAGAGGCAGGTTGAATCCCATCAAAGGTATCTTTATCCTGTCCTTATATCAACACTTTATGCAAGGGAGATCCTCTGTACCAATCTTTGGCAGTATTAAACTCCAAGGCATAAATCCCAAAATTGAGAGAATTCAAAGAAAGAGAGTCTTTGTGTGACATATGGTTTCCAAAAACATCGGTAACATCAAAGTTCCAAAAAATTTTTTATTGAAAACCATAAGATATTTTATATTCCACAAAAATTGACATCTATAGCCTATTTGATATCAAAAAAATTGTTTACATCCAAAAACATAAATACAGGAATGGAGTTAAAAAATGTATGTCCACTGAAAATTCAATAAAAAATAAAAACTCAAAAAATTAAAAATTCAATAAAAAATTCCGATTGAAAGAAATGGCTACTCACACAGGGATCTGTCGACGCGTTTCGGTCTCCTGGACCTTTTTCAAGACATGACCTTCTGTGTGAGAAGCCAGCTATTTATGATGCCTGTAGCCAATTGTCTCCTAACCGGAAGTCAAAAAACCGGAAGTGACCTCATTGCTGGTAATTTACATTTTCATTAAACATTTTCATTAAAAATTACATATACATAAAGAGGCAAATATGGTCCCTATTATTAAACCAAAGTTGTGCCTTATTATTATAAATATATTGTGATAGAGGAGCGAATCTATCTTTTACCATTCTACGACAAAATGTCGCTCGGAATTATGGGAAATGTAGTCCCACAAAGATAACGTTACTCCTTGTTTACTAAATTAATCTAAATCGAATTTTTCACATCTTATAGTCTCCAGATAGCGTGTGCATATAATAATCTTGTTATTCAAACAATATTCACAAAGTTCATAGGGAAAATTAGAGACCCGATATTTCGCCGCTTTGCATCTTGGGAAATGTAGTCTTATGGGATCGTGGGTTGCCGTGGCGTCGTGAAGCTGGAACCGGAAGTTGTCAACGTGTCTACTTCCCTTCTATGCATGACGGGAAGTGTAGTTCTTTGATTGTCCTTTGCGCATGCGTTCTTGCCTCTCTTTCCGGGACATCGTATTCCTCCGTTCTCTGTGATATTGAAAACTTTAGTTTCTCTCTCTCTTTGGGTGTTGCGCATGCGTCTTTGCAATTTGTCTCCTTCATTGGCGTTCAAGAGCATTTTTATTATACACGGCCGCCTCCATCATCAATACTTTTTAGATGATTCGGGTTTCTTTTGACATTTTCATATGGCCAGTGATATTTCAATGACAGGAGAAAAAATACAGATGGATTATTACTAATGTACAGTAAAAAATATATTACTGGTATACAGTGAAAAATTAAACCATATTGTTGAACTGATGTTTTGTAATAGATAGCATTAATCCTAATTGAAAATGACATTCAAAATTACTAAAAGAATGCATAGAAACAAGATGAATAAAGTGAAATGAACATCTATGTGGCAGGGAAATTTTCATAGAAACCACTTCAATTCAAAATCTGAATTGAGACCACTGGGAATTAAAGTTTTGCATTGATAAATTAGTTTCATTTCTGCTTTTGCTAGCGCTGCAGATGAATCTTTGTTTCTCACATTTGGTTTAATCACTTTTAACCCATAGATACCCGTTATTCCTGACGGGCAACAGTTATGTTGTTCTTTAAAATGTGTGGATAGAGAGTGCGTTAATAATCCCTTTCGAATGTTTCTGAGATGTTCACCTACACGAATCTTAAGGGGGCGGGATGTGCGGCCTATATAATAAAGACCACAACTGCAGCCTATGGCATATATCACATTCTTTGTATCGCATGTGACAAAATCCACTATTTTAATAATTTGATTGTTAATACATATCTCATTGATCTTATTTGCTCCTTTAGTGTTTTTACATCCCATGCAGTTCAGGCATCTATAAAACCCCTTTGATGTTATTTTTGAATTTCTGAATATGGCACCCATCATAAAAAGATAGAAAATATCTTTAAAAAACACTGGAATCTTTTGAAAAGAGATCCGTCCATCGGGTCATTAATACCTGACAAACCTATCCATATATACCGGAAGGCCCCCAATATCAAATCAGCATTGGTAGCGAGTCATTTACCATCTTCCACTTTAAATTCAAAAATAACATCAAAGGGGTTTTATAGATGCCTGAACTGCATGGGATGTAAAAACACTAAAGGAGCAAATAAGATCAATGAGATATGTATTAACAATCAAATTATTAAAATAGTGGATTTTGTCACATGCGATACAAAGAATGTGATATATGCCATAGGCTGCAGTTGTGGTCTTTATTATATAGGCCGCACATCCCGCCCCCTTAAGATTCGTGTAGGTGAACATCTCAGAAACATTCGAAAGGGATTATTAACGCACTCCTATCCACACATTTTAAAGAACAACATAACTGTTGCCCGTCAGGAATAACGGGTATCTATGGGTTAAAAGTGATTAAACCAAATGTGAGAAACAAAGATTCATCTGCAGCGCTAGCAAAAGCAGAAATGAAACTAATTTATCAATGCAAAACTTTAATTCCCAGTGGTCTCAATTCAGATTTTGAATTGAAGTGGTTTCTATGAAAATTTCCCTGCCACATAGATGTTCATTTCACTTTATTCATCTTGTTTCTATGCATTCTTTTAGTAATTTTGAATGTCATTTTCAATTAGGATTAATGCTATCTATTACAAAACATCAGTTCAACAATATGGTTTAATTTTTCACTGTATACCAGTAATATATTTTTTACTGTACATTAGTAATAATCCATCTGTATTTTTTCTCCTGTCATTGAAATATCACTGGCCATATGAAAATGTCAAAAGAAACCCGAATCATCTAAAAAGTATTGATGATGGAGGCGGCCGTGTATAATAAAAATGCTCTTGAACGCCAATGAAGGAGACAAATTGCAAAGACGCATGCGCAACACCCAAAGAGAGAGAGAAACTAAAGTTTTCAATATCACAGAGAACGGAGGAATACGATGTCCCGGAAAGAGAGGCAAGAACGCATGCGCAAAGGACAATCAAAGAACTACACTTCCCGTCATGCATAGAAGGGAAGTAGACACGTTGACAACTTCCGGTTCCAGCTTCACGACGCCACGGCAACCCACGATCCCATAAGACTACATTTCCCAAGATGCAAAGCGGCGAAATATCGGGTCTCTAATTTTCCCTATGAACTTTGTGAATATTGTTTGAATAACAAGATTATTATATGCACACGCTATCTGGAGACTATAAGATGTGAAAAATTCGATTTAGATTAATTTAGTAAACAAGGAGTAACGTTATCTTTGTGGGACTACATTTCCCATAATTCCGAGCGACATTTTGTCGTAGAATGGTAAAAGATAGATTCGCTCCTCTATCACAATATATTTATAATAATAAGGCACAACTTTGGTTTAATAATAGGGACCATATTTGCCTCTTTATGTATATGTAATTTTTAATGAAAATTTTTAATGAAAATGTAAATTACCAGCAATGAGGTCACTTCCGGTTTTTTGACTTCCGGTTAGGAGACAATTGGCTACAGGCATCATAAATAGCTGGCTTCTCACACAGAAGGTCATGTCTTGAAAAAGGTCCAGGAGACCGAAACGCGTCGACAGATCCCTGTGTGAGTAGCCATTTCTTTCAATCGGAATTTTTTATTGAATTTTTAATTTTTTGAGTTTTTATTTTTTATTGAATTTTCAGTGGACATACATTTTTTAACTCCATTCCTGTATTTATGTTTTTGGATGTAAACAATTTTTTTGATATCAAATAGGCTATAGATGTCAATTTTTGTGGAATATAAAATATCTTATGGTTTTCAATAAAAAATTTTTTGGAACTTTGATGTTACCGATGTTTTTGGAAACCATATGTCACACAAAGACTCTCTTTCTTTGAATTCTCTCAATTTTGGGATTTATGCCTTGGAGTTTAATACTGCCAAAGATTGGTACAGAGGATCTCCCTTGCATAAAGTGTTGATATAAGGACAGGATAAAGATACCTTTGATGGGATTCAACCTGCCTCTTGACGTGTGAGTTGGGGTACGCCCATGAGATATTCATATCCTTTCCCTCTGCACAAAAAGACACCTTAGAAGTCATACATCAAACCCCTGTGTGAGTGTGGGTGTGTTATAAAGACCAGATAAAGATACCTTGATGAGATTCCATCCATTGCTTCACGTGTGAGTTGGGGTACGCCCATGAGATTTTTACCCTCGTTCAACACAAAGATACCTTTATACGAGTTATACATCTAATCTCTGTGTGAGTGAGGGGTACGCCTGCCTCATTTACAATCTGGTGAAGGAATCACTTAGTGGTGGTACATACAATTACTATAACAATATATAATTGCACAGTTTATAGTGTATGGTATAGAAAATTCTATACATTGGATATTTTCTTGTCGTTTTCCGCATGTAAATGATGTCATCACGTATGGAGGACACACCTGCATAAACTATCGTTAGAAGACACCTTAAAGAAACCTTGATAGGAGTCCAGATTCCCATTATCGTGTGAGTTGGGGTACGCCATCTGAGACCCTTTTTTTGACATTAGAAAATTAAAGATACCTTGATGAGTTTAACCCACCTCATTGCAGCGTGAGTGGGGGTACGCCTATTAATACGTTATACTACATGGTTGAGGAAAGTTTCAATCATTCCTCAATTTTTCCCATGCGCCGAAGGAAGCCTTTGACTCAATTGTTGTTTTTGGGAAATTGGGAAGTGTCATGGAGCAACCACACCATGACCTTTTCGCATAGAGCAGATAGAATGCCTACAGATACAGAGCTTGTACGTCACATAGCCAGTAGAGGAAAATCTTTCCGGTATAGGTACACCTTAGGAAATAGGATTACGAGAGTTGGAGAAGTATCACCAGGATACTGTGCACATATCGTACAACCTGATACGTGTATTAAGCAGATGGAAGAATTAGGGTTAGGAGATTTCACCTGGAAGGTGTGTAATATGGTTATGTCCTTCTCCGTCCCATATGTTCTCCCCGATGATGCATATTTCATATGCGGGAGAAAGGCGTACAAGTGGCTTGCCCCAAACTCTGAAGGATTGTGTTATATTGGAAAAGTATTGCCTGAAGTAATGACTGGAACACATGATAAAATGAAAGACATACATCGTGGTGCCCAAGCTCCTTATACTCACACCCATTACGAGCACGTCGTTAAAAGGCACCTGATAGAGAAGACAGAGCATCCGGCCTCTGATCTGATAAGTGAATCCACCGGGATTCAATTCTTAATCGCGTTAGATTTCACCCGCACCGCTAGAGGAGTGCTGAATTATAAATACATATCGGCGCTCGCAAATTTGTTAGATAATATCACGGAAATGTATGATGACACGTTTAGATATACGGGAAGGGAACTTCAAGCTTATAAAACAGAACTGGTACAGCATAGAATGGTTCTTAATTACCTCACAGCAGTGACAGGTGGATATTGTGTTACATTGGCAACACAGTACGGCGTGAAATGTTGCACGTATATCACCGAGGATCCGGTCGAGGTCATAGACCAAAAGATGGACGATATTCTCCAATTGAAGTGGGAATTTCGCCGAAAACACAATCTCACTCTTGCTGCTGTAGGTAATGAGCTGACTGGTTGGGTGTCATGGTTGAACCCGCGAAATTGGTTCTCCGGTTTGGGAGACTGGGCTCAAGGAGTCATAATGGATGTTGGGAAGTTTCTCCTATGTATCTTAGGTGTTGTCATATCAATTGGCTTGATATTTAGATGCGGTCAGGCTTTAATGAAGTGCAAACATCGTACCAGGGTAATGAGTTTGAGGAGTGAGGAAACTGTAATTAACCTGGATTTGCTTTATGACCCAATGATAGAAACAATGATGTGATGAAAATGCGATTTCTACGGTCCGTTTCTTTCACCTGTTTTTCTGGTTTTTCTCCAAGATAAAAAGACCCACTTGGACGAGGAAGTTGACGAGACGCTATACAGACAACGGATAGACCAAAGAAGAAGTTTTGACCACTTGAGATACGGACATTTGATGAACTTTGCCATGGATCCCCAGTTTCCCTAGAATTCTTAAACTTACGCTAGCCCAACATTTTTTTGTAAATCTAATGGCATTGACCAAGCTTTTTGCTCACACCTAATGGGCAACACAGCGCAAAGAAGACGACTTTCAACTGATACCGAACAAAACTTCAACCGACAAATGTACATTAACCTGACATAGAATACCACCGCATTTACCGTAATTATGTCTTTTCTTCATTTCTACAACCCTCAGGTAATGACACACATAGTATAGGGAATACAGGCACAGATATCAGCAATCACGTATCCCCCCATTCATGTATCATCAACTAAAATGTGCTCCCCATTTTGTTCAAAACCCGAAAAGAGCTCGGTAAAGTTTGACAGCCCATCCACAGACCCGTACCACGGGATAAGAAGGAATTCAAATGTATACTTCGCAATACCTCAAAGCTTGATTTACAACAGGTACGGCACGATGATACATGACCCCCCAAACATGGACTCATACACACATGCTTCTGCTATCTCACTAGGTCATACCCTCTTCCCACCTACTCCTCTCTCCTCCCTTACCCAACCATGGAAATGAATTAACCCCTGACATATATTTTTCTCCTTTTGAAATGTTTTAGAAGGTGGCAGTTATTATTGACAGCCAAAGGGTGGACTGTCAAAGTCAGAAAAATATCTCTATGCACACTACCATATTTGCACCTCACACAGGTCCGTGCTGCGCATGCGTACGCTCTCCCGTACGTGCGCATACTCACAGTCGCGGGCACCCGCAGGCGCATGGTATGCGTATTTACGGTAGAGTTTATGCGATCGTAGCGTGCGACTCAATCATTACATATTTTCACTAATAATGTAATTTGTAGATCATGGTCCCTTTGATAGATTCTGAAAGTTTGGTTAATATAGAATGTTTATGAACAGAGGAATCCCTCTTTGTTTGATACGAAGGGTCAGACAGGAGTAATACAGTGGTGTTTAGTATCCATCGGAAGAATATTTAATTAGAAATATTCCGGTGTTGGTTTGAAGCAGATCAATCGCTCGTGCGAATAGCTATGGACATAAGAAGTTTATGAACATTTACTTTATTTGCACTTTATTACCCAAGCGGCGGGAAACCCAGTTTCCCTCCCACCTGAGCAGTTGGAAATAGTCACAGCCCACCTGTATGAATCAACCTATGACCTTTTGTTATAATGCGAAGCCGAATTCCTGTGTCCAATGAACAATGAGATTGTAGGGACCATTGAATTGTATTGTGTGTGGGGCATAAATAGGCAGGCCGACCGTATCCAGTTCACTCTCTTCAACGGTTCTCATTGCTGATAATCGGGAGCTGGATATCGAGGCGCATGCGATCGTTTCCCTTTGTGCGTAAGTTTTCTCCGTAATCATATTGTCTTACTGTGAGCCATCTCTCTCTCTCTCTACTCTTTCTCTCGTATTTTCCTTAAATTGTATTGTATTGTATTTCCTGTGTAGTTTATCTGGTTAGTTGGTTTATGTTATATTGTAGTGTATCATTTGTACTGTGATTCCTTTTGCAAGTATAATAGTTATAATACATATAATAGGTTTTGGACCCTAAGCCCAGGTATCTGTGTATTCTTTATAGGGTTAAGTATTCTCTGAGCGTCGGTGACGCCCTAGCAGCTTTGTAGTTAATCAGGTTACACCAGGTCGCACTTACACTCTGTCTCTACACTAAGGTATACTGTGTATCTCATCGTTAAAGGTATAGATATAAAGGTTTAACTTTGTAAGCGTCTGCACCGCTGGTGATCTCCTCGTGGTCCCGAGCGTACGCTACGCTATAGCGAATCATTACGTTAGTCGGCAGCCAATAGCGTGCCTGCCTGTGATCACTGGGCCGTAAGCGAACGTGACGCTTGAGCGTCTCGACTACGGTTGAGCGATCGCTACACAACTTGCGTACCCTTACGGTACTTCTTACGTAGATAGCGTACAGTGTTCTTAGACCTCTTAAAGTGTTTTATATACGATAAATATTTAGCTTTATCATATCTCATCCCAAGTCTCCTCCTCTAGGGGTTCTGCTATCTCTGCTTCCCAAGCTAACATGCGAGCATTGGGGTCACGCTATTGATATAGAAGGTAGACCAGGTGCCCTTGCAGGTGGGGTTGTAGATGCATGTCTGCTCTATTTGGGTGAGCTGCCTCACTGAGGGCCTGATTCAGAGTCGGACGTTAGACGCAGTTGAGCGCTTTATATTAAATTATACATGAACTGGAATTGAACATGCATGAGTCCGTGCGCACGGAGTAGCAGCTGTGACTGAGACACATTGACTAAGAATTTCTTTTTAAATGTGCTGGGCGTTCCTGGGATGTGACTGGGAAGTGGCTATTTAGACGCACAGAGATAGTCCGTCTTATGGGCATGTAATAAATGTGTCGCAAAAGTGGTTGTAAGCTCAGATGCGCAATTGCTCACATGGGGGGCCATACCCTAATGGAGAATCTGCATTTACGATGGAGCAGGGGCAAGTTTCAATGGTGCAACAGATCGTAAAGTCTAAAGCGGCACCAGGCGGCATTACAGAGTCTTATGGCTCTCAAAGTGGGGGCGTCTCAGCCCTTGCACATTTAATCGCCCTGCGGCACACCAGGGAAGGGATTGTAGTGGCATTAGTATACAGTCACAGTGTGCCACTGACAATAGACGCAGAACAGGCCCTAAGTCTAAGAGATGCCTGTACAAAATAGCTCCTCTGAAGAAATGTTTGTTTTTCATATGTTTACTGATAACTAGATTCCTAGAAAAGGTACCCCCTACTCCGTATGACCACATACTTATCCCACTTCCCCCTCCTGAAAACGGGTGACACAGCAGAAGCCTGTATGCTGCTTGTACCCAGGTGTATAAATTGCATGCTGGACATGTTCTTGTTTCCTTATATTAAAATAATAATAAAAATCATTGTTTGGAAAACATTTCTTTTCATGGCACATTGTGGGAACAGAATGATTCCTCCATGGTGAGCTTCTATATTCCGTGCACACTACACAGCTTTTATCCTCACAACAGAGTGAATACATAAGCTGAATGGGAAAAGAGCACAACCAGCATGTGGCGGAGAGCAACCAGCAGCATCCATCACAGACGGACTCCATTATGTTCCACGAGGTGCATATACACAAAGCACCTTTCCATCTCCAAAGGGACAGAATGTAACAGCTATACAGAACATATAGGAAGTATAGTAAATATGCTGTTGATGTAAGGAAGCAAAGGAAAAAAAAATGTATCAGGAAAATAAGAATTTACTTACCGATAATTCTATTTCTCGTAGTCCGTAGTGGATGCTGGGAACTCCGTAAGGACCATGGGGAATAGTGCCCGCAGGAGACTGGGCACAAAAGTAAAAGCTTTCTGACTAGCTGGTGTGCACTGGCTCCTCCCCCTATGACCCTCCTCCAAGCCTCAGTTAGGATACTGTGCCCGGACGAGCGTACATAATAAGGAAGGATCTTGAATCCCGGGTAAGACTCATACCAGCCACACCAATCACACCGTACAACTTGTGATCTGAACCCAGTTAACAGTATGATAAACGTAGGAGCCTCTGAAAAGATGGCTCACAACAATAAACAACCCGATTTTTGTAACAATAACTATATACAAGTATTGCAGACAATCCGCACTTGGGATGGGCGCCCAGCATCCACTACGGACTACGAGAAATAGAATTATCGGTAAGTAAATTCTTATTTTCTCTGACGTCCTAGTGGATGCTGGGAACTCCGTAAGGACCATGGGGATTATACCAAAGCTCCCAAACGGGCGGGAGAGTGCGGATGACTCTGCAGCACCGAATGAGAGAACTCCAGGTCCTCCTCAGCCAGGGTATCAAATTTGTAGAATTTAGCAAACGTGTTTGCCCCTGACCAAGTAGCTGCTCGGCAAAGTTGTAAAGCCGAGACCCCTCGGGCAGCCGCCCAAGATGAGCCCACTTTCCTTGTGGAATGGGCTTTTACAGATTTTGGCTGTGGCAGGCCTGCCACAGAATGTGCAAGCTGAATTGTACTACAAATCCAACGAGCAATCGTCTGCTTAGAAGCAGGAGCACCCAGCTTGTTGGGTGCATACAGGATAAACAGCGAGTCAGATTTTCTGACTCCAGCCGTCCTGGAAACATATTTTCAGGGCCCTGACTACGTCCAGCAACTTGGAGTCCTCCAAGTCCCTAGTAGCCGCAGGCACCACAATAGGCTGGTTCATGTGAAACGCTGAAACCACCTTAGGGAGAAATTGAGGGCGAGTCCTCAGTTCTGCCCTGTCTGAATGAAAAATTAGGTAAGGGCTTTTATATGACAAAGCCGCCAATTCTGAGACACGCCTGGCTGAAGCCAGGGCTAACAGCATGACCACTTTCCATGTGAGATATTTCAATTCCACAGTGGTGAGTGGTTCAAACCAATGTGATTTTAGGAGACTCAACACTACATTGAGATCCCAAGGTGCCACTGGAGGCACAAAAGGAGGCTGTATATGCAGTACCCCTTTGACAAACGTCTGAACTTCAGGCACTGAAGCCAGTTCTTTTTGGAAGAAGATCGACGGGGCCGAAATTTGAACCTTAATGGACCCTAATTTTAGGCCCA
This sequence comes from Pseudophryne corroboree, assembly GCF_028390025.1. Lineage (NCBI taxonomy): Eukaryota > Metazoa > Chordata > Amphibia > Anura > Myobatrachidae > Pseudophryne > Pseudophryne corroboree. Next base: position 746,246,871 of record NC_086448.1, on the reverse strand, counting down.
TAGATAGTCCTGTTTGCAGGAAATGCAGGAAACGACCCAGTTGAAATTCCTCTGTAGGGGCCTTCTTGGCCTCACACCACGCAACATATTTTCGCCAAATGCGGTGATAATGTTTTGCGGTTACATCCTTCCTGGCCTTGACCAGGGTAGGGATGACTTCATCTGGAATGCCTTTTTCCTTCAGGATCCGGCGTTCAACCTCCATGCCGTCAAACGCAGCCGCGGTAAGTCTTGGAACAGACAAGGTCCCTGCTGGAGCAGGTCCTTCCTTAGAGGTAGAGGCCACGGGTCCTCTGTGAGCATCTCTTGAAGTTCCGGGTACCAAGTCCTTCTTGGCCAATCCGGAGCCACGAGTATAGTTCTTACTCCTCTCCGTCTTATAATTCTCAATACCTTGGGTATGAGAGGCAGAGGAGGGAACACATACACTGACTGGTACACCCACGGTGTTACCAGAGCGTCCACAGCTATTGCCTGAGGGTCCCTTGACCTGGCGCAATACCTGTCTAGTTTTTTGTTGAGGCGGGACGCCATCATGTCCACCTTTGGTTTTTCCCAACGGTTTACAATCATGTGGAAGACTTCTGGATGAAGTCCCCACTCTCCTGGGTGGAGGTCGTGTCTGCTGAGGAAGTCTGCTTCCCAGTTGTCCACTCCCGGAATGAACACTGCTGACAGTGCTATCACATGATTTTCCGCCCAGCGAAGAATCCTTGCAGCTTCTGCCATTGCCCTCCTGCTTCTTGTGCCGCCCTGTCTGTTTACGTGGGCGACTGCCGTGATGTTGTCCGATTGGATCAATACCGACTGACCTTGAAGCAGAGGCCTTGCTTGGCTTAGGGCATTGTAAATGGCCCTTAGTTCCAGGATATTTATGTGAAGAGACGTTTCCATGCTTGACCACAAGCCCTGGAAATTTCTTCCCTGTGTGACTGCTCCCCAGCCTCTCAGGCTGGCATCCGTGGTCACCAGAATCCAGTCCTGAATGCCGAATCTGCGGCCCTCTAGAAGATGAGCACTCTGCAACCACCACAGGAGAGACACCCTTGTCCTTGGAGATAGGGTTATCCGCTGATGCATCTGAAGATGCGATCCGGACCATTTGTCCAGCAGATCCCACTGAAAAGTTCTTGCATGGAATCTTCCGAATGGAATCGCTTCATAAGAAGCCACATCTTTCCCAGGACCCTTGTGCATTGATGCACTGACACTTGTCCTGGTTTCAGGAGGTTCCTGACTAGCTCGGATAACTCCCTGGCCTTCTCCTCCGGGAGAAACACCTTTTTCTGGACTGTGTCCAGAATCATCCCTAGGAACAGTAGACGTGTTGTTGGAATCAGCTGCGATTTTGGAATATTTAGAATCCACCCGTGCTGACGTAGCACCACCTGAGATAGTGCTACTCCGACCTCTAACTGTTCCCTGGATCTTGCCCTTATCAGGAGATCGTCCAAGTAAGGGATAATTAAGACGCCTTTTCTTCGAAGAAGAATCATCATTTCGGCCATTACCTTGGTAAAGACCCGTGGCGCCGTTGACAATCCAAACGGCAGCGTCTGAAACTGATAATAACAGTTCTGTACCACAAACCTGAGGTACCCTTGGTGAGAAGGGTAGATTGGGACATGGAGATAAGCATCTTTGATGTCCAGAGACACCATATAGTCCCCTTCTTCCAGGTTCGCTATCACTGCTCTGAGTGATTCCATCTTGAATTTGAACCTTTTTATGTAAGTGTTCAATGATTTCAGATTTAAAATCGGTCTCACCGAGCCGTCCGGCTTCGGTACCACAAACAGCGTGGAATAATACCCCTTTCCCTGTTGTAGGAGGGGTACCTTGATTATCACCTGCTGGGAATACAGCTTGTGAATAGCTTCCAATACTGCCTCCCTGTCGGAGGGAGACGTTGGTAGAGCAGACTTCAGGAACCGGCGAGGGGGAGACGCCTCGAATTCCAATTTGTACCCCTGTGATACTACCTGCAGGATCCAGGGGTCCACTTGCGAGTGAGCCCACTGCGCGTTGAAATTTTTGAGACGGGCCCCCACCGTGCCTGAGTCCGCTTGTAAAGCCCCAGCGTCATGCTGAAGACTTGGCAGAAGCGGGGGAGGGCTTCTGATCCTGGGAAGAGGCTGCCTGCTGCAGTCTTTTTCCCCTTCCTCTGCCCCGGGGCAGAAATGAGTGGCCTTTTGCCCGCTTGCCCTTATGGGGACGAAAGGACCGAGTTTGAAAAGACGGTGTCTTTTTCTGCTGAGAGGTGACCTGGGGTAAAAAGGTGGATTTCCCAGCCGTCGCCACCAGGTCTGACAGACCGACCCCAAATAACTCCTCCCCTTTATACGGCAAAACTTCCATATGCCGTTTGGAATCCGCATCACCTGACCACTGTCGTGTCCATAAACTTCTTCTGGCAGAAATGGACAACGCACTTACTCTTGATGCCAGGGTGCAAATATCCCTCTGTGCATCTCGCATATATAGTAATGCATCCTTTAAATGCTCTATAGTTAATAATATACTGTCCCTATCCAGGGTATCAATATTTTCAGTCAGGGAATCCGACCAAGCCACTCCAGCGCTGCACATCCAGGCTGAGGCGATTGCTGGTCGTAGTATAACACCAGTATGTGTGTATATACCTTTTAGGATATTTTCCAGCTTTCTATCAGCTGGTTCCTTGAGGGCGGCCGTATCAGGAGACGGTAACGCCACTTGTTTTGATAAGCGTGTGAGCGCCTTATCTACCCTAGGGGGTGTTTCCCAACGCGCCCTAACCTCTGGCGGGAAAGGGTATAATGCCAATAATTTATTAGAAATCAGCAGTTTTTTAGCGGGGGAAACCCACGCTTTGTCACACACCTCATTTAATTCATCTGATTCAGGAAAAACTATGGGTAGTTTTTTCACACCCCACATAATACCCCTTTTTGTGGTACTTGTAGTATCAGAAATGTTCAAAGCCTCCTTCATTGCCGTGATCATGTAACGTGTGGCCCTACTGGACATTACGTTTGTCTCGTCACCGTCGACACTGGAGTCAGTATCCGTGTCTGGGTCTGTGTCGACCATCTGAGGTAACGGGCGCTTTAGAGCCCCTGACGGTGTTTGAGACGCCTGGACAGGCACTAACTGATTTGCCGGCTGTCTCATGTCGTCAACAGTTTTTTGCAAAGTGCTGACACTGTCACGTAATTCCTTCCATACTACCATCCAGTCAGGTGTCGACTCCCTAGGGGGTGACATCACTATTACAGGCAATTGCTCCGCCTCCACATCATTTTCCTCCTCATACATGTCGACACAATCGTACCGACACACAGCACACACACAGGGAATGCTCTGATAGAGGACAGGACCCCAAGAGCCCTTTGGGGAGAGTTTGCCAGCACACACCAGAGCGCTATATATATGCAGGGATAACCTTATATAAGTGTTTCTCCCTTCTATAGCTGCTGTATATGTATTTTCTGCCAATTAGTGCCCCCCCTCTCTTGTTTTACCCTGATTCTGTAGCAGGACTGCAGGGGAGAGTCAGGGAGCCGTCCTTCCAGCGGAGCTGTGAGGGAAAATGGCGCTTGTGTGCTGAGGAGATAGGCTCCGCCCCCTTTCCGGCGGCCTTTTCTCCCGCTTTTTTTAGGAAAACTGGCAGGGGTTAAATGCATCCATATAGCCCAGGAGCTATATGTGATGCATTTCTTTAGCCATATAAGGTTTAAAACATGTTTTATTGCGTCTCAGGGCGCTCCCCCCCAGCGCCCTGCACCCTCAGTGACCGGAGTGTGAAGTGTGCTGAGAGCAATGGCGCACAGCTGCAGTGCTGTGCGCTACCTTATTGAAGACAGGAACGTCTTCTGCCGCCGATTTTTCCGGACCTCTTCGCTCTTCTGGCTCTGTAAGGGGGCCGGCGGCGCGGCTCCGGGACCCATCCAGGCTGAACCTGTGATCGTCCCTCTGGAGCTAATGTCCAGTAGCCAAGAAGCCCAATCCACTCTGCATTCAGGTGAGTTCGCTTCTTCTCCCCTTAGTCCCACGATGCAGTGAGCCTGTTGCCAGCAGGTCTCACTGAAAATAAAAAAACCTATTTAAAACTTTTACTCTAAGCAGCTCTGGAGAGCTACCTAGCATGCACCCTTCTCGGCCGGGCACAAAAATCTAACTGAGGCTTGGAGGAGGGTCATAGGGGGAGGAGCCAGTGCACACCAGCTAGTCAGAAAGCTTTTACTTTTGTGCCCAGTCTCCTGCGGAGCCGCTATTCCCCATGGTCCTTACGGAGTTCCCAGCATCCACTAGGACGTCAGAGAAAAGGGTAAAAAAAAAAAAAAACCATCACTGGGGGGGGAGACACCCCCCCTTTTCTATGTCTATCGTACTCCGGGACATTACTGCTCTAGCTGATCAATATCCATAATTGGAAACCTTGCAATCAATGTTAGAAAAATAACAAGTAAAGTTTATGTTACATCTGTTGCACTGGCAGACAAATAATGGGTGCAGTGTGTGTGGTTCAATGGGTGGCCCAGGACCCCACATCCTACCCCCATAGTGGGAAGCCGGCAGCGGGACCCCACCGCCCTATCTTTAGAGTGATCTGTTCGCAAAGCTGGCACAAGTGGCAGTAAAAGCTTTGACAATGCACCAGTGTCTTTTCTACCTTTAGTGCGTGCAACGTCTTCTAAAACCAGCACGCAGAAGACGGTGCTGCTGGCATAAGGTAAGTGAGGGGGGAGCGACACCGAGGCCCCCCAGGCATTGATACAGCTCTGATCTGTAGGTCCACTTGGTCTTACAGAACCCTTCCAGTCCATCTGTGTCATACCTGGTAAGAAATTGTGCTCAGTTACCCTACAGATAGATAGGACACTGACATTACCAATAAGCGATTGTACAGATAAAATCACCTTCTGTTAGCAGCACAATAAAAAGTGATCATTCATTTGCAGGACTGTAAGTGGCCAAACTGGATGAGGTCCAGCTGTTTTGTGCTGGGGCTGAGCAGCCGGGTATCTTTCACTGTCAGGGAGGAGGATACGCAGGCCTATAGGAGACAGTTTGTCGTCCTCTTAAGGCCACAGTTACTATCGGGTCCAATGATAATCCCATCAATCATTTGGGGTTTCGTCTAAGTCTCTGGAATTTAACTGAGCGCCGCTAGCTCTGGCTCTCTACTCCTGCTGTTCAGCAAAATACAGGATTTCACTGTCATGTATTCTCCAGTAACTAATGCACAATGCCGCTAATCCTACCTCCAGGACACGTTCAGGAAACTGATGTATGGTCAGTTCTGCATCATCCCTAAAATGCTGCAGTCTGTTACACACATCAGAGAACTATTATAAGCCACCAGCTACATCCAGGCACTTCTCTTAATAGAGTGAACTCATCTGTAAATGAAAGTCCCTACATTTGATCACACTAATGCAGTGGTTCTCAAACTCGGTCCTCAGGACCCCACACAGTGCATGTTTTGCAGGTAACCCAGCAGGTGCACAGGTGTATTAATTACTCACTGACATATTTTAAAAGGTCCACAGGTGGAGCTAATTATTTCACTTGTGATTCTGTGAGGAGACCTGCAAAACATGCACCGTGTGGGGTCCTGAGGACCGAGTTTGTGAACCTGTGCACTAATGTATTTCTAAACTGAGAGCCAAAAAACCCCGGAGTAAATACAAAGCCCTCCGCAAATAGGACAACAGATTGACCAGCGCTCACAAGATAAATGTTTGGAATAACTGCTTTTGCAAATACAGATATGTCCTCATACATCTTTGCTGCAGTCACGCTAAAACAGCGCTTCTTGGCACGCCAGGTCGCGTGAGAATTTTCTAGCGTCCGATGTCATTTTCACAGAAAATGCAACGCAATGCCACTAGGACGCATGACGTATATCTGTGTGTGACCGAGTCTCCGAATCTGCATATGAAGTGCTACAATGTAGCAGCCGCAGTTCTGCTCAGTATACAGACTCCGTCACACACTATATAAAAGTCATATCAAATTAATCGGCACAGTTTCCTTGTGCACCCTAGTAGCATTGAGATTAAGACGCATTTTTGGTAAAAAAAAAAAAGATGCCCAACGCTAGCAGTGTTGCACGGGACCTGACGGCTCACTCACACCAGGCATCTCACACTGCATATTGAGGCCAGATGTGTGAGGACGCATCTGTACATAACATTTCTAGCACTAAAAAGGAAGCAATGTTATTTAAAAACGTATTTCAGGTAATAGGGCAGAAGACAGAATTCATTTTTTTAAATCTTTGATTTAGGGCCAATGTGTCTGCTGGCATTGCAAGTTTTCCGTGCATGCCATAGAGGTACGAGGCAAAGATTTGCTAAGTAACTGGCCTATATGTACGCACCCTGGCACACAGCTGAACTATTTTTCCTGGAAAGCATCTATCTTTGTTTTTCTTTTCTTAAGTCTCACCCTGCACAAATAATCACACAGTTTCATTGAGAAAGTGTGTGGACTTGCATCCTGAAATTAGTGGTTCTTAATAGGGGATCAGAATACAGACGTCGGGATCCCGAATAGGGCCTCCAGCCCGGGGCTGGAATCCAGACAGCCAGGATCCCGTATGAGCTGCCGCCACCGCGCTGGAGAGGTAAGCTGCATGCAGGGGGAGGGGGGGCGGGGAGGTTTGGGCACAGCTGACCTGTGTGAACTCATACATTGAAATGTACATGTTAACACTGAAATCCCGTCGTCCTGCCGCCCAGCCCAACCGGTGTGTGTGGCCGTAGCCTTACTGTAGGGCCACACATAGCGGCCAAACTGGTTCCATTCAGCGGGACCCACTTGTTCCATTGAACAGGATCCGTGTGCACACAAATCCCCCCTCCCGGCCACGCGGGGCCCGTTCAGCGGGACCCGCTTGGCCGCTATGTGTGGCCCCAGCTAGAAGATGCGAGGGAGGAGGGGGAGGGTTAGGTTTAGCTTACAGAAAATAGGATTTTAATTTCCTGCCAGTAAACTCTTTTCTCGTAGTCCGTAGAGGATGCTGGGGTCCATTTTAGTACCATGGGGTATAGACGGTTCCGCAGGAGCCTTCGGCACTTAAAAAGTCTTAAACAGTGTGAACTGGCACCTCCCTCTATGTCCCTCCTCCAGACCTCAGTATAGGAATTGTGCCCGAGGAGACGGACATTTTCGAGAGAGGAATTACTATTAACTTTAGGCGAGATTCACACCAGCTCACACCATACACAAAAAACATGTCGGCAAACATGGCCTTTAACATAACGCATGCCAACCAGCATGCATAACGCAACAGCAGTTAACATCTGAACACATGAAAACTGTGCAAAAAAGAGAAAACTTAATTAGCAGGAAAAATTAGCACTGGGCAGGCGCCCAGTATCCCCTACGGACTACGAGAAAAGGATTTACCGGCAGGAAATTAAAATCCTATTTTCTCTTACGTCCTACAGGATGCTGGGGTCCATTTTAGTACAGGTTGAGTATCCCTTATCCAAAATGCTTGGGACCAGAGGTATTTTGGATATCGGATTTTTCCGTATTTTGGAATAATTGCATACCATAATGAGATATCAAGGTGATGGGACCTAAGTCTAAGCACAGAATGCATTTATGTTACATTTACACCTTACACACACAGCCTGAAGGTCATTTTAGCCAATATTTTTTATAACTTTGTGCATTAAACAAAGTGTGTGTACATTCACACAATTCATTTATGTTTCATATACACCTTATACACACAGCCTGAAGGTCATTTAATACAATATTTTTAATAACTTTGTGTATTAAACAAAGTTTGTGTACATTGAGCCATCAGAAAACAAAGGTTTCACTATCTCACTCTCACTCAAAAAAGTCCGTATTTCGGAATATTCCGTATTTTGGAATATTTGGATATGGGATACTTAACCTGTACCACGTGGATGTACCAAAGCTCCCAGTACGGGCGGGAAAGTGCTAATGTTCCTGCAGAACTGACTGACCAAATTCAAGGTCGTCAGCAGCCAAGGTGTCAAACTTATAAAATTTAGCAAACGTGTTTGCACCTGACCAGGTAGCTGCTCTGCAAATCTGCAATGCCGAGACACCCCGGGCAGCCGCCCAGGACGAACCCACTTTCCTTGTAGAGTGGGCTTTTACTGAAGTCGGTAACGGCAATCCTGCCGTGGAATGAGCGTGCTGAACGGTACCCCTGATCCAGCGCGCAATAGTTTGCTTAGAAGCAGGACACCCAATCTTGTTGGGGTCATAAAGGACAAACAAAGATTCTGTTTTCCTTATCCGAGCCGTTCTAGCAACATAAGTCCTCAACGCTCTGATGACATCCAAGGACTTCGAAATGGCTGAGGTGTCAGAAGCCATTGGCACCACCAATGGTTGGTTGTTATGGAAAGAAGACACAACCTTCGGAAGAAAGTGCTGACGAGTTCTCAGTTCAGCCCTATCTTCATGAAATATTAAATAAGGACTCTTGTGTGACAGAGCTCCTAACTCAGACACTCGTCTGCCTGAAGCCAAGGCCAACAGCATGACCACTTTCCAAGTGAGAAACTTTAACTCCACCTCTTGCAGAGGCTCAAGCCAATCCGATTTAAGGAACTGCAGCACCAAGTTAAGATCCCATGGCGCCGCAGGAGGCACAAAGGGAGGTTGGATGCGCAGAACCCCCTTCACGAATGTCTGGACCTCAGGAAGGAAAGCCAACTGTTTCTGAAAGAAAACGGACAAGGCCGAAATTTGGACCTTGACAGACCCTCAATCCAGCATCCACACCCACCTATAGAAATAGGAGAAGTCATCCTAATTGAAACTCCACCGCAGAAGACTTCTTGGATTCACACCAAGATACATATTTTCTCCAAATACAATGATAATGTTTGGATGTTACCCCTTTCCTGGCCAGAATAAGTGTGGGAATGACTTCAGTGGGAATACCCTTATGGGCTAGGATCTGGCGCTCAACAGCCATGCCGTCAAACTCAGCCGCGGTAAGTCCTGATAAGCTAACGGCCCCTGCTGAAGCAGGTCCTCGCGAAGAGGAAGAGGATCTTCCAGTAGTAACTCTTGAAGATCTGGATACCAAGCCCTCCTTGGCAAGTCTGGAGCAATGAAAATTGCTCGAACTCCTGTTCTTCTGATGATCTTGAGAACTCTTGGAATAAGTGGAAGTGGAGGGAATAGATACTCCGACTGAAACATACACTGGGGTCACCAGTGCATCTACTTCTATTGCTTGCGGGTCTCTCGACCTTGAACAATATTTCTGAAGCTTCTTGTTGAGGCGTGATGCCATCATATCCACTTGAGGAACGCCCCAATGACTTGCCACCTCCGCAAAGACTTCTGGGTGGAGGCCCCATTCTCCTGGACGGAGATCGTGTCTGCTGAGGAAGTCTGCTTCCCAGTTGTCCACTCCCAGAATGAAAATTGCCGACAGAGCTTTTGCATGCCTTTCTGCCCAGAGGAGTATCTTTGTCACCTCTGCAATTGCCGCTCTGCTTTTTGTTCCGCCTTGACGGATTATGTAAGCTACTGCAGTTACATTGTCTGACTGGATCTGTATAGGACGACCTTGAAGAAGGTGTGCCGCTTGATGAAGACTGTTGTATACAGCTCTCAAGAATGTTTATGTGAAGGAGAGTTTCTTGACTTGACCATCTCCCTTGGAAGCTTTCGCCTTGCGTAACTGCTCCCCATCCTCGGAGACTTGCATCCGTGGTCACCAGGATCCAGGCCTGAATCCCGAACCTGCGTCCCTCCAGGAGGTGAGAAATTTGTAGCCACCACAGGAGCGAAATTCTGGCTTTCGCTGACAAGATTATCCTGTGATGCATGTGGAGATGCGACCCGGACCACTTGTCCAGTAGGTCCCACTGGAAAACCCTGGCATGGAATCGGCCATATTGTAACGCTTCGTAAGCTGCTACCATTTTCCCCAGCAGACGAATGCACTAATGAATTGATACTCTTCGTGGTCTCAAAATTTGTTTGACCATGCTCTGGATTTCCTGAGCCTTTTCCACCAGTAGAAATACTCTCTGTACCACGGTGTCCAGTATCATTCCCAAAAATGATAATCTCATCATTGGTTCCAAGATTTTGGAAAGTTGATGATCCAACCGTGCTGTTGAAGTACCGTCAGGGATAATGTTATGTTCTGGAGTAGCTTATCCCTTGATCTCGCTTTTATGAGGAGATCGTCCAAGTATGGAATTATGTTGACTCCTTTCTTGCGAAGGAGAACCATCATCTCTGCCATCACCTTGGTGAATATTCTCGGAGCCGTGGAGAGCCCGAACGGTAATGTTTGGAATTGGTAGTGGCAATCCTGAACCGCAAACCTCAGGTATGCTTGATGTGGTGGGTAAATAGGGACATGCAAGTAAGAATCCTTGATGTCGACTGACACCAGAAATTCCTTTTCTTCCAAGCTGGAAATCACCGCTCTCAAGGCCTCCATCTTGAATTTGAACCTTTTCAAACACAGATTCAGAGATTTTAGGTTTAAAATCGGTCTGACCGAGCCATCCGGCTTCGGCACCACAAACAGGCTTGAATAAAATCCTTGGTTCTTTTGTTTGGCAGGAACCAAGTAAATTACTTTGTCTTGACATAATTTGTGTATTGCGTTCAGGACATTTGCTCTGTCCTGAGCAGAAAATTGGCAAGGCTGATTTGAAAAATCGGCATGGGGGAAGGTCTTGAAATTCCAACCCGTAACCGTGGGATACTATCTGTAGTATCCAAGGATCCAGATCTGAGTGAACCCAGACCTGGCTGAAAAATAGTAGACGTGCCCCCACCCGATCACACTCCTGCAGGGGAGCCCCAGCGTCATGCTCCGGCTATTGCAGAAGTAGTTGCTGACTTCTGTTCCTGGGAGCCTGATGGTGTTGTAGGTTTTCTACCTCTTCCTCTCCCTTTTCCTGTGAAAAAAGGGGTACTCTTAGCCTTTTTGTACTTGTTGGGTCGAAAGGACTGCATAGTATAAGAATGATATACTGTTTTAGCCGATGCAGCTGCCGACGGCAGAAATGCGGACTTGCCAGATGTAGTAGTTGATATCATGGCATACAGTTTCTCACCAAAGAGGGCCTCACCATTGTAGGGGAGCGCCTCAATATTTTTTGATTTCTGCGTCAGCATTCCATAGGCGGATCCAGAGTGCCCTGCGGGCTGAAATTGCCATAGCAGAGGCCCTTGAGCCCAGTATGCCAACGTCCTTCATAGCCTCCACTAAGTAACCTGCAGAATCTTTGATATGACCTAGAATTAGAAGCATATCATCTTTATTGACCGTGTCAATATTAACAATCAAGTTGTCTGCCCACTTTTCCACTGCGTTACCTACCCACGCAGAAGCAATTGTGGGCCTGAGCAACGTACCTGTAGCAACATAGACGGACTTTAAAGTCGTCTCTAACTTGTGGTCAGCAGGTTCTTTTAACGATGCTGACCCTGGGGCAGGTAAAATAATTTTCTTTGACAACCTAGAGACAGAGGTGTCTACCATTGGGGACGACTCCCACTTACGCCTGTCCTCTTCAGGGAAAGGGTACGCTACCCACAACCTTCTAGGAATAGGAAACTTATTTTCCAGGTTAGCCCAGGATTCCTCAAAGAATGCATTTAAGTCCTTAGACGGAGGAAAGGTCACCACCTGTTTATGTAATTTAAAATAATCTTTTTCCTCAGATGGAGCTGTTGTGTCAGTAAATTCTAACACCTTTTTTATAGCGACTATCATACAGTGAATGCTCTTAGCCAGTTTGAGGTCTACCCCCTCTAATCCCCAGTGTCGACCTCAGTGTCGGAATCTGTGTCAGTGTCCCTTTGCATAATTTGAGCCAGAGTCCTTTTCTGGGAACTGGAGGGGTCCCGAGTGGATGACGTGGAGGAATCAGCAAACAGTGCATCCTCCACAGACTGTCTCCAATACTTTATCTGTTGTTCAGGCTCAGAGAATTTATTTGCCAGTTTAGCCATATTACTCTGCAACTTTCTCACCCACACCGGCTCAGAACACTCTTGTGCCTCCAAAATGGGTTCCTCCGGGGAAGAAATGTCTCACACACAGGGGAGCTATTGGGGACAAATCTACCCTAATGTCTGTCAGAGGGACACAGAGGGAATTGCCATATATGTATCACGTACAATAATTATATATATATATATATGTTGCAACACTGTAAGGGTACAAGGTACCGTTTCCTGGGGTAAATGGCAGCACGCAGCAGCTGAGGAATCACACAAGTTCAGTTTGTGGTACAACTGGCCCCAGCCAGTTTTATTATACAGAAAATAAAACAAACACCAAAAGAAATACCTTGCCTGTCCGGAACTAACTAAACACAAGATGTTCCTAACTATCACTAAACAGAAACAGAGTTCTCCAGTAAACACTATATAAGCTCACTTGTATCAGGAAGCGTGTTTCTCTCACAGAGATCCTGTAGTCTTCCCAGGCAGTCTGCACCCATTAATCAGGCTAGAAGCCCTATAAGGCTCTTGCGCAGCTGAAAGCCCTGATTAGCCCTCTGTGAGGCCAAAGATCCGAACTGAGCCCAATGTCTGGAACTCGCCCTCTCTCTCTCTCAGGGCCCTTATCCAGCTTTTCCAGCAAACTGAAAAGGTTCTAACAAAACAAAAGTATTTTCCTAGAAGTTTTCATTTTCTAAAACATGTAAGACAAGAACCTGGGACAAACATACCTGCCCTCAAACACTATCCCAGTGTTCTGGTCACATATCCCCCTCCCCTGTTTCGACCTAGGGGCCGGAACACTTGTAGCCCCCAAACAGAAGATGCGGGACAATGCATCTGCGTTGGCCAATTGTGTACCCGGTCTATGTTCGACAGTAAACTTAAAATCCTGCAATGCTAGAAACCATCTAGTTACACGAGCATTCTTGCCTCTATTTACATACATCCATTTTAAAGGGGCATGATCTGTCACTAGTCTGAATTGTCTACCCAAGAGGTAATATCTCAAGGTATCTAGTGCCCACTTAATGGCCAAAGCCTCCTTTTCCACAATGGCATACCTTTTTTCATGCTCATTGAGTTTCCTACTCAAATAAATGATAGGGTGTTCGTCCCCATCTCTGGTTTGGGACAGCACAGCGCGCCTTTCCCTACCTCTGAGGCATCCGTCTGTACCACAAATTCTTTTGAAAAATCTGGTGTTATCAATACCGGTTGTGAACACAAAGCCACTTTTCACGCTTGGAACGCTTTTTCTGCATCAGGGTTCCATTTCACCATATTTGACTGCTTCCCTTTGGTAAGGTCTGACAACGGCACCACTGTGGTCGCAAAATTGGGAATAAACCGTCTATAGTACCCAGTTATTCCCAAAAAAGCCCTTACCTGTTTTTTATTCACTGGACGAGGCCAGTTTTGAATAGAATCAATTTTATTCAATTGGGGCTTAATCAGACCTCTGCCTATGGTGAAGCCCAAGTATTTGACCTCCTCCATTGCGAGGCAGCACTTCTATGGGTTAGCAGTTAACCCTGCCTCTCTGATTGAGTCCAGTACTGCTTGTACTTAAACCAAATGGGACCCCCAGTCTGTACTGTGAATTACCACATCATCCAAATAGGCAGCTGCATATTTTCTATGGGGCCTCAAAATTTTATCCATCACCCGTTGAAAGGTTGCTGGAGCCCCATGCAACCCAAAGGGTAACATCTTATACTGGTACTGCCCCTCCGGAACCGAAAAGGCTGTTTTTTCTTTTGCGCTATCAGATAAAGGTATTTGCCAGTAACCTTTGGTCAGGTCCAACGTGGTGAGAAACCTGGATGTTCCCAGCCTTTCTATAAGCTCATCCACACGGGGCATGGGGTATGCGTCAAACTTGGACACCTCATTTAACTTACGAAAGTCATTACAGAAGCGTATGCTACCGTCGGGCTTCGGGATGAGAACTATGGGACTGGACCACTCACTGTTAGATTCCTCTATGACTCCAAGTTCTAACATGGTTTTAACTTCTTTAGAAACAGCTTCTCGTTGAGCTTCAGGAATCCTATATGGCTTTAAATGGACCCTGACCCCTGGTTCTGTGACAATGTCATGTTTTATTATGGTCGTTCGGCCAGGCAGCTCTGAAAATATCTCCCTATTTTGGATGAGAAATTCTTTAACCTGATTGTTCTGATCAGCTGATAATGTCTCTGACACCTTTACTGCGGGAATCAACCGAGGTGAAGACACCGAAGGGCAAGGCTCCGCTGACAGAGACAACCTATCTTTCCAGGGTTTGATTAAGTTAACATGGTAGATTTGTTCGGGTTCTCTTTCCCGGCTGGTATACTTTGTAATTAACCTCATTCACTTTTTCCCTAATCTCAAATGGACCCTGCCATTAAGCTAGGAATTTGCTTTCCACAGTGGGTACCAAAACAAGAACTCTATATCCAGGAGCAAATTCCCGTATTTTGGCACTCCGGTTATATAGCCTCTGTTGAGCACTTTGGGCCTGTTCCATGTGCTCTCTGACAATAGGTACCACGGCTGCAATCCTATCCTGCATTTGTGTTACATGTTCAATAACGCTTCTATAAGGAGTGGGCTGTCCTTCCCACGTCTCTTTGGCAATGTCCAACAGCCCTGTGGGGTGTCTACCATACAACAAATCAAATGGAGAAAACCCCGTAGAGGACTGAGGAACTTCTCTGATGGCCATTAACAAGTAGGGCAACAAACAATCCCAGTTTTTCCCATCTCTATCAACAACCTTTTTTAACATACTTTTTAATGTTTTATTAAACATTTCCACTAACCCGTCAGTTTGGGGATGGTAGATGGACGTCCTGAGGTGAGTGACCTTAAATAATTTGCACAATTCTTTCATGATCCTTGACATAAATGGAGTACCTTGGTCAGTCAAAATTTCTTTTGGTATTCCCACTCTACTAAAAACCTGCACCAGCTCCCTAGCTATTGCCTTGGTTGTGATAGTGCGTAAAGGGACAGCCTCAGGATATCGAGTGGCATAGTCCATAATTACCAGGATATACTGATGGCCCCGAGCAGACTTTAACAAGGGCCCCACGAGATCCATGGCTATTCTGTCAAACGGGACCTCTATAATAGCCATGGGAACTAGTGGGCTCCTGAAATGGGGTCTAGGGGCATGATACTGGCATTCAGGACAGGAAGAATAATATTCAGACACTTCTTTATAAACCCCTGGCCAAAAGAACCTTTGTAAAACTCTTTCAGTGTTTTTTTCTGCCCATAAATGTCCTGCTGTAACGTGACTATGAGCTAAATCTAGTACCGTTCTCCGATAAGGCTTGGGAACTACCAGCTGTTCCACCACATCCTCACCCCTTTTGACAATGTGGTACAAGAGCTCATTACAGATGGCCATGTGGGGATACGTAACCCTGTCACCTGGTACCACAGGTTCCCCATTAACAACCTTAACATTCTCTCTAGCCTTTATTAAGGTAGGATCCTTTAGCTGTTCAGACACAAACAGATCCTTCTTTACCTCCAGGTCAGGCACGCTTTCAGTTCGAACTACTATGTCTCTGTTCCCAGCAAGAGGGTCCTCACTGGACTCCCCATCTGTCACTTCCCCAGGCAAACTAGCAAAAGGCAAAGGGTCAGAAAGTTCCGAAGACACACGTACATCCATAAAATCACCGGTATTATCAACTGGCTCTTTACTTCTCACATCTGTTGATAACCGTGATTCCCACAGTTTCCAAAAATGAGGAAAATCCCTCCCTATTGTGGCCTCATGCACCAAGGTGGGGACCAGTCCTACTTTAACAATTGCTGACCCATAACAAGTTTCTATATTCACTTCAGCAGTGACATAATGTTGGGTATCCCCATGTATGCAAGTTACCCCAATAGGTATTTGCTGGACCTTTAAGGGGTTCACTAACCCAGCTTTCACGAGGGTAACTAAACTTCCTGAATCTAGCAAGGCCTCTACCCGGTTACCCTCTAAGAACACATCACACATTTGTTTTTCCAGCTCAGGTGAAGGTACCACAGTACAGGCTAACCTAGCAAAGAAAGACATTCTGCGACATTCAAAGGCAGCATCACATTGCATGGGTTCTTGCGTGACTGGGCAATTGGCAATAACATGACCTGGCATACCAGACCTAAAACATTTAACCACACGATTATCAACCCGTTTGGGCAGCATAGACCGTTCTAGCCCCATTGGCCTGTCTCCAGGGCCAGTGTTTACTGTCTCTCCAGCCTTGCGCTCTCTTAACCGCCCAGCAACGTTTTCCCACGGAACAGTCTTACCAGTCTTTACTGAAGGGCGCTGTCGAGGATCTATGGGTTGCTGGGTGGTCATCAGTAGTTCCTCCGCAGCCAAATACCTCTCTACTATGTCCACTAAT